>NW_026099574.1:11223713-11238834 GCF_025091365.1 Daktulosphaira vitifoliae | reverse complement strand
GTATTTTAAAATAAAATAAAATACAAAACCCAGAATTTTAACACAAAAATAGCAAATTTTTGAATACGGTAGTCATTTTTAACGTTAAGACAAATCCAGAGGTCAAATTTTTTTTTTTTCAAATTAAAGTATATTATATAAGGTTTAATTTAAGATATATATAAAAGTGTCAGTATTTCCGGAATACTTTCAAAAATTAAATTGAAAATATCTTAGTAACAATACGCATGTTTAAAGTTTTGACCCCCCTTGTTAAAGGGGTATGATCCGATTTACAAAAAAAGCGTGCCAGATGAAAGGGGTATATAAATATTTATTATAAAAAAATAATAATATTGATCCATACATTTTTCCAAAAGTTATATAAAATATAAATTAAATAATATAACATATAAAATCGAGATTTTTTTCACGGAAATCGTACGTTTTTCTTTAACTTTGATGTCCGTTTTCACCACGAAGACAAGTCCAGAGGTCAAATTTTTTTTTTTCAAATTAAAGTATATTACATAAGCTTTAATTTAAGATATATATAAAAGTGTCAGTCTTTCCGGAACATTTTCAAAAGTTAAGTTGAAAAAGTTCTACTTTCTATACGCATTTTAAAAGGTTTGCACCCTCCCTGTATAAAGGGAAATGGTTCGATTTTGAAAAAAAGTATGTCGAATGAAAGATATATATATAAAGTATTTATCATTAAAGAATAAAGTTGATTCATGCATTTTTTAAAAAGTTATAGCAACATAATGTTAAAAAATGTAAAATATAATATCAAGAATTTTTTCACAAAAATAGCATATTTTTGCATACGGTAGTCATTTTCACCATGAAGACAAGTCCAGAGGTCAAATTTTTTTTTTCAAATTAAAGTATATTACATTAGCTTTAATTTAAGGTATATATAAAAGTGTCAGTCTTTCCGGAACATTTTCAAAAGTTATGTTGAAAAAGTTAATTTTTTGTGAAAAAGTTGTCATTTTAAATCCCCTTCTGTGGACAGGGAAAGGGTCAAATGTTCACAAAAATATATAAAATGATAGTTAAATATTTAAGGTATCTATAAAAAAAATGTATATTGATTCGGTTATTTTTAAAAAAGTTATGGCAATTTTAAGTAAAAAAAATTGAAAAAATATCGAAAAATAGCGATTTTTAAATTTGTAATTTTTTGGGGGATTTCCCCCGTTTACGGGGAACGAGGGAATTTTTTTCAATTTTTGAGGGTAATGTCTTCGACTAGATACGATTTGTGATCTTTTGACATATTGTTCATCAAAATCGGTCCAGCGAGAGCTGAGATTGAGCGTTCACAGANAAAATCGGTCCAGCGAGAGCAAGAATTTAATTTTTTTAGAACATAATATTTTATTTTTTGCATTATTAAAAGTGATACAAAGTGATAACTATTAATATTCCCAAATATAAAAAAAAACCTAATCACTAATAAAATTGTTTACATATACAATACTTTTAATAAAAATTGATAACATTATTAATTTTAGAAATTTATTATTGTCAAATTATAATAACTTACATACATAAAAGTGAATTTAAAGATACATGTTAACCGTCCTCCACTTTTCGGGAATATCGAGTAATGAGTTGTCATCTAAATTTGATTCTATTGCGTCTACTTAAAAATTATATTAAAAATTATTTATTATTCATTTATTATTTATTATTCAAGTATATAGAGTGATATTCATTTTTAATAAAAATTTCAAATATTATGGAAATCGATTTTTCATAAAAACACTCATTACTCTCAAAATAAATTCAATATTGAAAAAAAATGTTTGAGTTTTTTAATTACATTTGTTTATTGATTTATTAGCTATTAATTACTTTTCAGTATTATCTCTTATAACTTAATGCGGTGTCACTTAATTTTTTAAATGATAACATATAGAACTAGCTTATAAATAAGGAAATAATCTAATTTTTAAAGTGATTAGTCGATAAGAATTTTTGGACTCAGTGTTATAATAATTCAGTAATTATGATGATTATAATGTATAGTCTGGGGAGAGGCTCAGGTGTAGCATTTTAAATCATTAACAGAGTCGTAGAATGAATTATCGTCAATAACAATAATAACTATAGTTTAAAAAAACTAAAAAAACACGCTTTTAATGTACATCGAACTAAAAAGTTAAAAGCGTGTTTTGTTAGTTTTTTTAAACTATATTTATTTTTATCGTTTTAGTTTCATGTTATGATAGTAGTTACTATCAATATCATGGTTGTAATGGGTAACGGGAAATCAGGGTTCGATTCCGGGGAGGGAGCTGAGAAACGGCTACCACATCCAAGAAAAGCAGCACACGTTAGCGTATCCATTGAGCTTTGGCCCCATACTGAAATATTTATTTGGAAAAAACTCGCGTAATTATGCATTATTAATTTGTTTCCAAAAAATAACTGCTTATTAGTTGGGACATCAAAAATGTGGGTAAAAAGGTTCATGACCAATATGTAATAGAATTTATTAAACTTCTAAAAACCTTGGTGCTTTGAATAAACACAAAAATGTTTAAATACAAAACTCAAAACGCAGTTATATAGAACTTAAATTTTTTTTATTCGAGTTGTTCTTATTTGTACAATAGAATTGTAGTAAAAACAAATATTCATTAATATGAATTATTTAGAAATTAATTCGATTTTATAGATTATTTTATTCGTATGTTAATATATTGAAAAAATTTTTTAAAAAATTATAACGCTATATATATATATTTTATACGCATTGGACAAAATTAAAATAATCTTCGTATAAATATCGCGGCATTTTCGTAGGCGTCGGCGACGCGGTTTCCGGCAAGATTCTCGGGCGTCGAAAAGTTAGCAGCGTTAATGGTGACGGCACGCGGATGTGGATCGGTTCGGTCGTGTGGCACGTCAGGAGCCGGTGGCGTACATCATCGACGTTGCCACTTTAACAACGGGAAGAAGACTCAACGTATCATTTGCGGCGGGTCATCGTCGGCCGTGCGGCACTTGCTGAACTTTACACCGTGCGCGTATGGTCACTTATATTAATAGTAGGGCGACGGCTGATAAAGGTGGCACGAGTGACGGGGCCGTGTCTCAATAAAAATTTATTTACATATATATATATAATTGATGACACGCGCGCGTCTACTGGTTGGAAAATATTATTTTCGGCGAATGGTGAGCGGGGTGGGGTGAATGCGTTACGACCGTCTAGTCTCATGGGCGTGTGCGTGGAAAGTTACAAAGTACAAACAACAAACACACAACATACATGTGAAACTAATATAAGCGTGTTAAAAAAATTTGTGCCCCGAAATTTCAATATGTTGTTATTTATGTTAATGTTTTATTTACAGACAAAAAGATCTTTATTTAAAAAAATCGCTATAGATTGTGGCAAAACTATCATCATTTCATTGTATACTATAAAAATTGTTTTATTATAGTTTATATTGATATCCGAGGTTTATTTAAAGAGGGGAATGTAAAGCAATCATTTTTATAACATAAAATAAAACTGTACCTTCTTTAAAATTTTCATGGGGTAATGTATGAGCTAAATTTTCTGATGAAGTTCTAATTAATTCTAAAAATATACCAATTAATTGCTTAATTAATTTTTTACTATAAATTACAATATTCATAATACAAAATAAATATGTACCGTCTTCAGAATTTTCTTGTGGTAATAATTGAGGCAAATCTACTGATGAAATTCTATTCATTCCTTAAAATATAAACATTTAGTCGCTTAATTAATTTCTTACTACAAATTACAATATTCATAATATAAAATAAATATGAACCTTCTTCAGAATTTTCTAGCGGAAAAATTTGAGGTAAATCTACTGATGAAATTCTATTCATTTCTTAAAATATAAACAATAATTAATATCTAACCATAATATTCATACAAAATGAATCAGTACCTTCTTCCAAATTTTCATGTGGTAATGTTTGAGTTTTTTTTTCAGATGAATTTTTTTTACCCTCTGAAAATATAAACAAATGATTATTTAGCATGCATGTATTTACAAGTTCAAATATATATATATATTAACTAATTATTTGGAGAGGGTTATTGTTGTGTAAAGTATACTAATTATAAAATATACTCAGTTAGATGCATAACATGTTAGCTGAAAGGTATTGTTTTTTTTTTTCATAGCTTTTATTATATAAATATTATAATTCGACGATTACACAAAAATTAGGTGATACAGTATTAATTAGCATTATGATTTACAGAAATAAAAATACGTTAAGTAGTATAACAATGATTAAAGTATGTACAATAAAAATTATTAAATACAATAAGGTCGTTAAATAATACAACCAGTGCTTAATATAAAAGAAATAATAGCAGTAATCACAGAAATTTAATACCACAGAGGCAATAAAATTTGAAATGTCATTGGATTCTAAGAATTTTATAAGCATTCATATACTAATGGCTAAGGAGGAGAAGTTCAATAAATAATGGGAAAATCACCAACAACTTCTTCCTCATGCAAGTGGCGAATTAATAGATTAATATTTAAGAGTCTTGTTTGGTCTGTTAGCCTTTCCTATAACTCATGAAAGTCCGGAACCACAATTTGTGGCAAATTCAGGACTAAGTCTTCTAGCTCAACCATTTCGTCCTGCTGCACGAAGTTTACGCATATTGGTGATGGATCCCTTTCTTCTGATGGAAGACCATCAGAAGATTTTCCTTTTTCATAATGACTCCCTTATCTTATTTTTTTGTTAGTTACACGGGGTCCAGCCAATTGATAAGGTATGTGAGCGGTAGTACAACCAATCCTCTTCCTCAAAGCGTTTACAGTGATTATTACAGGAAAAATTGTGACCAGCGTTATTTTTACTAAACGATGACCTGAAATTTTGAGAAGGTTGTTTTCCGCTTGCAGAAATAAGTTTTTCACCAAAGACACTGCAGTTTTCGGTTACCACACCAGAATTATAGTCATTATTCGGCTTTTTCAGGGAAAATAGTTGTTTTCCGGTAACGATTCGGTGAAATTCTTTTTTTATTGTTGGTGTCCCGTGCGTGGTGTAACCACTTAAGTGCTACCCTGTCTATGAGCAAAGTAAATTTTCCGTCTAAGTGTGACCGGAAGCGATTCACGGCCCATACAATAACTAGACACTTACATTTTAAAGCTGAATACCGCGTCTGGGCGTGATATGGTCTAGGGACTCAAATAAACTCAAATTTACCGATGTATCCACGTATAACCTCGTTCACCAACTGTTAAAAAGTAGCCGGGGAGTTTTTAAGGCCGAAGGATATTACTTTATATTAGTAAAAGTCCAAAGTGTGTGTGCGGAACGCGGTGAGCCATCATGACACCTGGATCAAACTAACCTGTCAACAGCCAAATTTTTTATCTATAGCGCTGAAGACGTTAACCCCGGGCATTCCACAGACCATTTCATGCAAGTCAGGCATTGGATATGCGTCGGATTCTGTTTGGAAATTCAGTCTCTGGTAATCCACCCATAATAGCTGGGATTCATCTTTTTTCTTGGCGAGAACTACGGCAGCTACCCATGGTGAGGTTTTAGATTCTACAAAATCTTGTTCGTCCATTCCTTACACGATGTTGTGAGATGTTTTCCAATAAATTTTCCACGGTTGTTTCANGTGTAATAGTATTGTGTATATACAGATATACGAATGACTTGGGTCCTCTCTACTTCTCCAGAGAAAATTTCCGGGTACTTCAATAAAAATGATCGTGCGTCTTCTGGGATAACCACCTTTGGTTCGGTCACCCGTTTGGCAATAGGTTTTCAGCATACCATTGTTCTTTTATTTGTACCCAGGTGAATTGTACATGCTTGGTAGTCCCATGCCGCTTTGTGTTTCACCAAGAAGTCGTGGTCCAATAAAACGTCTTCAATAAGATGGTCTAGTACCGCGGCTCTGAATTTTACTTCAATATACAGACACCTGTGCTATGAATTCAGCGTACTCGTGAACTTGCAAAGTTTAGCTGTCAGCCAATGTGATTATACTTGCTTCTCTGTTTATTAATTTACCAAACTCGTGTACTACCCACAGTAAAAATAGGATTCAGTTGCTTGTGAATCCAACAGAGCTACCACAGCTTTTGTGGGAAATTGTAGCTCAATGCCTGGAAGTAGCACATTGTACTGGTTCGGCGTTCTTTATTAGGTTAATTTTACCTTGTGAGATGTTTTCCAATAAATTTTCCACGGTTGTTTCATAAGAGTTTGAATCCTGGTAGGATACTGAATGATAACCATGTTCTTAATAAAAAGTTTCTCCGGTAAGTTTTCGACTCGGACACGGAGGTCATAAAGTGAATCTGTGTTATATTCCTTTCGGTTCCAAGTGATGCTAGTGAAAGGAGTGAACTCCTTCGGAAGTATTACTGGGACAGATTGCGCGACTCTTAACAACTCATGAGTTATTAGGTCTTGTTTTGGGTCTTCAAGAGATTTGTTTGGAAAACTGTTCTAAGATAGAGCTGTTTGTTTTCCTTGGTCAGGATGTTGGGCACTACTCTCCAGTATTTCCGAACTGTGTTGAAATTAAATTTTAAAAAATTCTCTTTTCCTGGACCTACTAGAATTTTAGTCAGTTAAAACTGTAGGTTCATTAATATGCAAATTTTTAATTAAGGGTGCCAAAAATAATAATAGCTATAATTAATTTAGCACTTAAAAATATAAATTTCTTTAAACGCTATTACAAAATCATTAATCGACTTAGCCAGTAATGGAGTCAAGACTTCATTTTGTATTCCTTGGTACTTTAATTAGTTAACAACATAGAGAAATAGATAAAATGTATATTTTTAAAATTTTTTCTTTTTTTAATGATAATAAAAATTAATATAATTAATTTTAATATAAAATTAAAATTAAAACATTTTTAAAATATTTTTTTTTATTAGAATTAATGTGCCTTTTCTAATTTTTAAATTGAATTTATCAAGCTCAAATAATACAATTTAATATGAAATGTGTTGAAAAACTTTGCTAATAGTTATTTGTTTAGGTAATTAAAATAGTTACTTAAACAATTAATATAATTTAGGTAGCTATTATTATCATTCATTTTTTTAAATAAGTCTTAATTCAAATATTTTATTTAAATTAATTTTAAAGAAGTTTTTTTTTATAAATGAATTCTGTCATGAATGTAAGAATGAAATTAAGGTGCATTTGATATTTGTATAACTGGCAAACTTTAATTTATAATCTAGAAAAATTTATGTGTTGCAAATTTTATAAAACTATATAAACAAGTTCAAATTTATTCTAGAATAAATATTTAGAGCTATATTCGCTCAATTTTTAAATAACCTTACACATAATAACGAAACTTCTATGAAAAACAATTTTTATATTAGATTTATTATAATTTATTATTATTATAATTAAATTTAAATTAAATAAGCATAGTTATAAAATAAGAGCAATGAAGATAATGCTACCCACATAAGAAATTGACTATTGTATCGTACGAGACATCTAGATCGTAGGACGGCTAGTTGTGCACCGTACTAGAATGCCGTTTTATTTTAAGTCTGTTTAAATCGCAATTATTGAAGCGGGAATGGGTTACCTGTGGGATGACGGCTAACTGTACATTCATAAAGTAACGAGAGTAGACAATAATTAAATAACAAATAACCACATATATTAGAAATTCTTCAGAGAGTATCTTAAATTTAAGGGGTAAAGAGGGGACCTTAAATACTAATGGCCAGCATAGCGGCCTAAAATAAAATAGTTAATCTCAATTAAAACAAACAATAAATAACATTAAAAATAATGTAAACTAGCTGAATAGATGAAGTTGTTGGTAGGGATGAGCATACTGTATTAGATCTTGTGGTAATGGTGTCGAACATCTGAGTATCACGAGTCAGATGAAAGCAGACGATGGAAAAGCGACTATGGTAATGAAGTAATTTAGTGATGGTCAGGGTTCAATCATTGGTGGCGTGCAAAAGCACGAGAACTTTGAGCACAAGGGTACAATAAACAAGTAAAAGAAAAACGGCGTACAATGGCTGAACAATTTACCATTCAAGCGAAGGCGCTTGCTACAAAAAAAATATGACACATAAAACAATAGAATTACTGACTTACGACTAATTTTTTAACATAAAAATAGTATATTTTTATCTAAATCACCCATTTGTAAATAAAAGATTATATTTCGGGACAATTTTTTTTTTTAACTTACGGGACAAGCCATGCCAAATCATCCAGAAGTGGTTGCTCGACCACCTCATATTCTTCTTTAATTTTCAGGGTTTATTCATTATGCTATAATAAAATTGAAACAATTTTTTTTTTTAAGATTTTCTCATTTTTATGGCTATCTCAATATAAAAAAAGGGAAAAGTAGCCAGAACGTTAAAAACACACAGATTATTCAATATTGACTTAATTGAATTAAAATTTTACACTTAACCATATTATAACTTATAGTTTACATAAAAAAAAAATTATATGAAATAATTTTTACTGATTTTCTAATGCTAAATTTTACGTGTTACACTTTTTTCTCAAACTTAAAATTTTTATGGTGTATTAAGCAGATATATAATTAAAAATTAAAAAAAAATTTTTTTGTAATTAGGTTTCCCAACAGAAATAATGCACCCACAATTCGTGTATTTTTAAAACATTTCTAACTTTGTAGGCTTCTAAATCCCAAGAAAATTGTTTTAAATATTTGAAATTTTGTTGAAACATACATTATACACTATACAATATCATATTTGAAAATCACTATAAAATAATAACTTCTTAATGGTTTTAAGTGAGCTCAAAAACGCCATTTTTAGAAAGTTATTAAAGTTTAGAATTTCATATAATTTATTTTTTTTTTATGTAAACTATAAGTTATAATAATGTTAAGTCTAAAATTTTAATTCGATTAAGTCAATATTGAATAATCTGTGTGTTTTTTACCGTTGTGGCTATTTTTCACATTTTTTTACATTGAATTAGCCATAAAAATGGGATGGTCATGAAAAAAAAATTGTTTTAATCTAATTATAGCATAAAGAATAAACCCTGAAAATTTGAGAAATAAATGAGGTGGTCGTGCAACCACTTTTGGATGATTTGGCATGGATTGACAGTATGCAATATACCATTAATTTAAAATATGTTTAAAGAAAACAATACTTATAGAACATTTTCAAATTGGAAAAAGCACATCTTTTATAGAAATACAACAAAATTACCCTATTCGTTTTAGGGGAAATGGCCAAATTTAAAAATATATATGTTAAAATACATAAACTTCATTAATGAGTGTCCAAAAAATGTGTTGCTTTAATTGCTTTTTAATTAATTAATTTTTAAAAAAGTTATCGTTAATTTTAAGTTAATAAAAGTAAAAGAAAGTAAAAAAAAAGGTGAAATTTTGTAATTTTGAAAATTGTATTTTTCAATATTTAAGTGTAATATTTTCAACTAGATAAGATTTATAGTCTTATGACGTATAGTTAGGTAAATTTGAACCAGTGAGAAGTGAAATAATATGGCAACAGACATAAAAACAAATAAATAAAAATAAACACATCATAGTAAAACCTCTTCAGATTCGCATCGAAACGAACATATTTAAATGTTTTTAAAATTAAAAATTTTCTTGAAATAGTTAAGTATTGAAATCCTATTACTATTATTAACTATATCAAATCGATATATTCTTTTTTTTTTGAATCTAAAACATTGATAAATGTGGTTTTGGAATGGAATCCAAAATAAAATAAATCTTATTATTTAAAAGTAAAATAAATATACGTTACTGGGCTTCTTCTGATCTTGCAGTAAAAATGTCCCGTAAGTGTTTAAGACGCACTGAAAACCTAAAGCTTTATATCTGTTTTTGACTGTCCATTGTGCTACATTTTCGATTTTTATTTTTAGAAAATGATAGAACTCCTGTATTGCTGCTTCTTCGATTTCTTTGGTTTTTAAATAATCATATTCGTTTTTTAATGTTTCACAATCTAAAGTATAATTATTGTGGTCTTTAAAATGACAAAATTTCATGTCGACATTTAGTTCCTTGCGTCTTGTGGAAAAAAATTTTTTGATTGTAATTAATTTACTTTCTATATTCAATAAATCAATTATTGAAGGTGATAAAAAGTTTAAAAAAGACTCATCTGATAAGGATGATGTCATTTTACACAGTATACAGCTTTTCATTGGACTATTTATC
The DNA here is from genome assembly GCF_025091365.1 of Daktulosphaira vitifoliae. Lineage (NCBI taxonomy): Eukaryota > Metazoa > Arthropoda > Insecta > Hemiptera > Phylloxeridae > Daktulosphaira > Daktulosphaira vitifoliae. Next base: position 11,228,606 of record NW_026099574.1, on the reverse strand, counting down.
CAAGGCTCATGACGTAATATGTTCATAGTATCTAAAGCTCTTTTCATTAGTATTACTAATGGACATAAGCTAGTAGATATAGTATCTAATAACTCAATGGTGCAATGGATCGCATTATCATTTTTGTCTTCACTATTTAACAACGATTTACAATGTTCTTGAAAGTAATCTATAAAAGTGAAAATTGTTTTTAAAATGTTTGCATACGAACATTCCAATAATAGTTTAGCTAATCGTATATTCGTATTGCAGCTATGAATTGTAATATCCATTCCGACTATTTGGTTATGATCATATTTGCGTCCACAGTAAGTAATAAAATCAACATCATTTATGTTTTTCCATTGAGCAGTTCCTAAAAAGTTTTTTAGAAATGCCGCCTTCATTTTTGAACAGGTTGGTGCTTCAATTTGTAAAAATACAAAGAAAAACATGAAATATGCTATTGTATACAGAATTGTCGTCATTTTAATATTCCTTAAATAATTTAACTACATTAACCTAACTACATTTAATGTATTAGAAAAAAACTGCTTGAAGTTAATTTTATATGTAAATTATTAAATGACACCATTATTTTTGTCTATTGTAATTTATTATTAGTCATATTAATAAATACTTTAAGTTTCATATTAATTTATTTCATATTTTTTATACTGAATTGGAAAAATATCTAAAACGAAGTTGAAATGGTTTGTATAGTGGGATAATATTTTTAACTGAGAAAAATTTTTTATGTAAATGCAAATTATTTAAAAATAAAAGCAAGTAAAATATTTATTTGATATTATACATGACATTAGGTAAAAATATCGATAAAAGTGTAATACTGATATCGAAATTCAATAATTCGATATATCATAATATTATATATAATAATCTAGTCTAGATTTCAATGTAGAAATCTTTATCGCTTCTCAAATGCACAAAATAAATTGTCTTTTATCGTGTACACAGGTTTTTTCTAATATTTAAAATAGAAATTAAAAATTATTCGCTTAAGTATAGACGAATAATAATAGTGTAGTGTTAATAATAATAGCTAGTTTAAAAACGAATCCTATCATCAGTGACACATACTCCTATATTTTTTAACTAAACTAATTAAATGTTATAATAATAGGCACTAATAAGGAGAGACAAAAAAGATTTTACGTCCAAAAATTGGAATCGCTCTTCTTTCCCCTCCAAAAAAAAAAAATTTTAGGCTCACACCAGTTATATATCTGGGGTTGTTCTAGTTCAAAGCCCCTTTCCTTACCTTTATGAACGTATTTTATCAAATGTCGGATACATTTCGAAGACCTTTATTGTAATAATTATTCGTTAATAGACAGTAATCAATTATAACGCTATTTTATTATATTAATTATTATTTATTAATTAGTGATAAGTGTTATATTTTTCCATCAGATAATATATTGCTACGATAATCATCTAATCCGAAATTTTAATTTTACAACGCTATGGTTTTAAATTTAAAGTCAAAATTCATATTTTTAAAGAAGGAAAAATATGTTCATGGTAAATACTGCCTTATTTAGTTGTTACCATTATAATTTTTGATAATCACAAATGTAATATCTACTCCATGGACTATTAGATATACATTTCTTCTTATCAAGTCCGCTTCAAATATTTTGATAATATTAATAACGCATACACCCTACGCCACGCTCAACGCACACCGACAACACTATTCCTGTGTAAATTTATTTTTTGTTATTGTACCTGTACACGCGTGCGTGTCATCAATATTATACAATATATAATAATATATATATTATATACATACAAATTTTTATTTTGACTATCCAATACCACCCGGGTGCCATACGCCTTACGTATATATATTTATATATTCCTACCGCCTCAACGTTATACCTCAAGTATAACGTTCCACCCGCCCAGGTAGATCACAAAACACGGCTATACCTAGTGCATGATACGTTTACGTACTTAAGTCGCCTTACTATATATACATATACAGGGTGGTCGCTATTTTTTATGTTTTAAAATTTGAGAAGCGCCGTGCGTAATTTTGTTCCTTTATGTCTAAAGATAATCTCTAAAAAATTTGAACATTTATTTATTTTTTGGATGGAGTTCACGTAATGGGGTATAAATTAATTTTGGACTTATATATTACTATTGTATTAAATTAAACATTAGAAACATTGGTAACAATATCATGTCCATATGGCCATTGATTATTAAGTAATTATCAAAAGCAGTTACATATAAACATACATTTTTGTTTATAAAACATTACATTTTTTAATATTATAACAATTATAATTCAAATCTCTAAGAAAATATAATATATAAAGCATTGTCATGTGTGGTCTTAATTGATTTTTATAAATATTTTAGAAACATCTTCATCAAGTTTTAAAAATAAATAAATCTTATTCCTTTTATTAAATATTTTGATAAGAAAAAATATTAATTAAAAAATAAAACACCTATGGATTTAAGACATTTTTGAAAAAATTAATTTATCTTATTTTTCCTAAACTTTCAATTGTATTAAGGCTAATGTTAAATTACATTAAAAAGAGGTATTTATCAAATTANAATTGTATTAAGGCTAATGTTAAATTACAATAAAAAGAGGTATTTATCAAATTAGTATCATTTGTAATTATATTTTCTAGATAAAATTTTTAAGGTATACTTTGTTAAGTCATTTAATAGCTTCAACATAATTTAATTATTATCTTTTTTTTTTTTGAGAAGTTAATTTTTTTGTTTGAATTTTTTTCTAGATCAAATATCAAAAATTGAAGACACAATCAAAGAAAAGGTTCATGGTGTTCTAGAAAGTGATTTACAATGTTCAATTTGTAATGAATTAATGGTTAAGGTATTATTTTTACATTTAAATCCATTAATAGTGTAAATATAACACGTCATCATGTTAAAAGTTCTTAGCAAATTTATTATGTTACTTTGGTTAAAAAATGCATTAGGGAATACTTTTTAATCAATTTTAAGATTATTAAATAATATAAAGTGATAGTAGAGAACTGAAAACTTTTTGAACTTTCTAGTTCTAAAATTATAAATAAAATTTCTGAAAAGTAAAGCTAATTTTTTTTTTATTAGTTAAAAAAGTAAATAAATGTGTTTAAAAATCAATTGTTAAATTCATATAGTAAAATCTAGTTAAGTAATTTAAAATGCTTTTCTTTAGGTAAATGTACATATTTTTATTTTGAACTAACAATTAATATGATTGCTAAACATAGGAAGACACAAATTTTCATTTTAAAATAAAATTTGCTTAATCTTCTAAGATAAAAACGATATTACAATTACTTCATTTACTTATATTTACATTACTTTACCATGATGTGTCACATTTTAAAGTAAATTTGTTTGTTTATGAAAATAAAATGCAATTTAGGTAAAATGAAAAATATTACTATGTCATTGTCTATATATTATTATTTTATAATTTAGTAACTTTTTTTATCCAAAATTTAAATAAATTTTTAAATTTTGTTTTTGATAAATTAGCTTCTAAGAGACTGAAAAAAAAATCACATACTTCATAATTATACCAGCAAAATTATTTTATTTTAGAACTTGGGTTTGGAATTTAAATAAAACATATTTTATCTCAAAATTGTAGTAATACAAAAATAAGCAAAAATGTTGTTGTTTGGGGTATTTTATTTGACCAATTTTTGATATTTGGGGATTTGGTCAATTCAGGAGCAACGAGGTTCTATCGGGGTTGTAGAGTCCGAGGGTTTAGAATAGTAAAGACAAGTAGATATAAAAAGATTTGTATAAAGTTCCTCTCATAGAGGTATTAAAAATGACCTAACTGGTACAGTGGCGTATTTACAAATTTGCTCAGGGGGGGGATGAAATGAATAATTCTCCATAGACTTGTGGGGGCTTCCCCCTCCCCGCCACCCCACAAAGTCCAAGAAACTAAATAACATAACATAAAAATTTAATTTTTAAAATTCACCAACTTATCACTTAATTAAAACACAATATTATTAAGTTATTATACACTAACTAGGCTCCGCCTAGCTGGTGCTCCGCCCCAGACCCGGGGCCCTAAAAAAATATTNGCCCCAGACCCGGGGCCTTAAAAAAATATTGATAGCGCTTGTTCAAGGAGGGGCCAATCTCTCTTAAATACACCCCTGTTATACACAAAAATTATTAATAATCTAATTATAATAATTGTTTTTATATTATAGAATAATTAAAAAAAAATTTAGCAGGTTATTATAAGTGGCACACTGTAAATTTAAATTAAAATTAATATTAAAAATAAAAATAAAAATTTAATTTTGATAAATATATTAGTAACTGCGATTTAACGATGAACATCATAGTTATCATAGATGAACCCCAATTCAAAGGATAAACTCATAGTCTCATACATCATATATGAGAAAAAAGAAAATTATTCCTTGATAAAAATAGGGCAAATGCAAAATAGTGTCCTACTAATAATACATAATACACCATATAAATAAGGTTCATAATACGTATCAGCAGAAATGAATCACTGCGCATAATACAACCATGCGCGTGGACTTAAAAAAAAAGCTCGTAAAATGTGAAAAATGAACGGATTGAATTGATTTTTTTATCATATGTCAGGAATGTCATTGGGCGGGTCTGATGAAAATTTCAAACCTTAAGTCGTAAAACGCTGGCGTCAGCGAGCGTTTTTCTCGAAAACGGTCGAAATTTTAAAACGCTCGCGGGCGAGCGGCAAAAATTTTCCGACCTTCGCCAATAATTTTCCCGGAGTCTGGTGACCGAGTACTTTCGTTGAAAAAAAAATTTTTGAAAATCCGAGCACGCTAAGTAATTTTCCCAGAAAAGCGTTTTTTTCCTTGTTCTATTATATAATAAGAT
>NW_026099574.1:11180258-11222519 GCF_025091365.1 Daktulosphaira vitifoliae | reverse complement strand
AGCGCTTTTAGTGATTTTCAGTTTATTGTATAAAATTTGAACATGATAATTATTTTAAGATAAGATGCATAGTATACAATAATCAATTTAACATGTATATGCATATGTAATAGCTAGTGTACAAATGTGTATATGTTATGACAGATAAATTAATTATTTGTTAGTATACAATTGGTATTAAATATTGATAAATTGAATATAATTATATTATTAATTAAATATTAAATATTGATAAATGTAAGATGCGTAATGCAGAGCATTGTGTATATTACTACAAAATGTTAGTTCAAGAAAACTTGAATTTTACGCATCCATAAATTAGATTAAATAAATGATTTTGAATAACTCATTATCATTGGGAAATAAATAAAATTTAGTCATAAATTGTGAAAATGAATATTTTATATAAAATTGAATATGTAAATTTGTTTTTTTTTTTTAGGCGTGTACAATTAATTGCAGCCATACTTTTTGTGAAATTTGTATAAATAAAAAAAGTAATATAAATAGGAAAAATCATTTTTCATTATTGGGCAACAAGAAACATAAAAAAAGGTTTTATTCATATTGAAATGCATTATTTGAATGCATTAATATAATTAATAATTTATTAAATTATTAATTATTTATTATTTTTCGATCTATGGTAAATAATATTGTACACATAGGATATTAGTTTCTTTTGAAAATAAAAAAATTAACGTTTCTTTATTAATTAATGTTTCTTTATTGTCGCGATCACACACATAAAAAAATGTCGTTCATATTGAAGTAATGTAGTACTTGGAATACAAATTGATATAATTATCATTAGAAAAATACGGTTTAATGAGAGACTCGAACGTAAACCGATACAATAATATTGGTTAAGGAATTACGTTGTAAATTAAATAAGAAATAAAAGTTTTCGATGAACTCCAGGAGCGGACTGCACATAGTAATCGTGAGGATCCTCCGTTGTCGAATGGCAATATCTTATGGAATCGAGGTTTGATAGGCGATCTGAAAAGTAAACAATATAAATGAAAATAAAATCCAAGATAACAACTAACGAAAAGCTTACAGTACCATTTTGGAGGAACAGTAAGGGAGGGCAAGCATAGGCAAAAAAAAAAACCAACAGCACAGAACTATCTGTTTATATTAAGATAGCCATAAAAATGAGTCATAAAAAAAAAATTGTTTCAATTTTATTATAGCATAATGAATAAACCCTGAAAATTTAAGAATAATATGAGGTCGTCGAGAAACCACTTCTGGATGATTTGTCATGGCTTGTCCTGTAAGTTAAAAAAAAAATTGTCCCGAAATATAATCTTTTATTTACAAATGGGTGATTTAGATAAAAATATACTATTTTTATGTTAAAAAATTAGTCGTAAGTCAGTAATTCTATTGTTTTATGTGTCATATTTTTTTTGTAGCAAGCGCCTTCGCTTGAATGGTAAATTGTTCAGCCATTGTACGCCGTTTTTCTTTTACTTGTTTATTGTACCCTTGTGCTCAAAGTTCTCGTGCTTTTGCACGCCACCAATGATTGAACCCTGACCATCACTAAATTACTTCATTACCATAGTCGCTTTTCCATCGTCTGCTTTCATCTGACTCGTGATACTCAGATGTTCGACACCATTACCACAAGATCTAATACAGTATGCTCATCCCTACCAACAACTTCATCTATTCAGCTAGTTTACATTATTTTTAATGTTATTTATTGTTTGTTTTAATTGAGATTAACTATTTTATTTTAGGCCGCTATGCTGGCCATTAGTATTTAAGGTCCCCTCTTTACCCCTTAAATTTAAGATACTCTCTGAAGAATTTCTAATATATGTGGTTATTTGTTATTTAATTATTGTCTACTCTCGTTACTTTATGAATGTACAGTTAGCCGTCATCCCACAGGTAACCCATTCCCGCTTCAATAATTGCGATTTAAACAGACTTAAAATAAAACGGCATTCTAGTACGGTGCACAACTAGCCGTCCTACGGTCTAGCTGCCTCGTACAAAACTGTATTTATCATAAAAAAATTGTATTGATCCATATATTCTTCAAAAAGTTATAGCATTATAAAATTAAAAATATAAATTTTTTACAAAAATCTTGTTAACTTCGATGCCAAACTGAGAAGATATTAATTTTACTATTTGTATTTTTTGTGTCTGTTACTACTTTTTCTCAGCTCTCACCAAACCGATGTCTTTCAACGATACGTCAAAAGATCACAAATTGTATCTAGTCGTAGATATTACCATTAAAATTTAAAAAAATTCCCTTGTTCCCTGTAAATGGAGGAAATCTTCAAAAAAATTATAATTTAAAAATCGCTAAATTTCGACATGTTTTCAATTTTTTTTACATAAAACTGCCATAACTTTTTCAAAATGACCAAATCAATATAATTTTTTTTTATATAGATGCATGGTGTTTTTACCTATCATTTGATATATTTTTTATAAATTTGACCCTTTACCACGCTATGGGCTTAAAGTGACTTCTTCATAAAAAAATTAACTTTTTCAACTTAAATTTTTAAAGTTTTCCGGAAATACTGACACTTATACCTTAAATTAAAGATTATGTAACATACTTTATTATGGAAAAAAATTTTTTTTGGATTTTATTTTGTTTTTATGGTGAAAATAGTTACCGAATGTTATTCTTGAGTGAAAATTCTCGATTTTATATTTTACATTTTTAACTTTAAAATGCTATAACTTTTTAAAAAATGTATGGATTAATCAATTTTTTTATGAGAAATCATATTTATATACCTCTTTCATTCGTCACACTTTTTTTAAATAAAACCATTTCCATTTATATATAAATACATATATTACACTTATAAATCATAAAACTTTTAATTAAGATATAAATTAGGAAATAGGAGATCATGTGGCTTTTGAAATAATCCAATAATTAAATTTTTTTTTTTAATTAAACACAATCTACAGATTTGTATCGAAGCGTTTTTTATGATAGTGATTTTAATCTTATGTCATATATCATTATACTTGACCCAACTGCCATATCTCCACTGTGTCGCGATCGCATTGTGCTGGGATTTTTTTTATTATGTAAAGTAATGCAAAAAGCCTATTTATTAACTTCACTGGTATATACTTGGTATGACTATGTCAGGTGAGTTGTATTAAACATGTAAACTTTTATTATTGTTTAATAGGTAATAATTTGAATTTTTTAATACCTAATGGTTTGTTTGATTATTACAATTAAATTTTCACTGCTACACACATACTAAAGGACTCCAATAAACTGCCTGAGAGAGTATAAGATATAATATATTTTGCAATCCAGCACTTTATTTTTAATTAAAAAGTATAATACAGATTTCAATAGTTAAAAGTATTTTAGTAGTTAAAAAAACATATTCTAAACAGCAAATGTAGTAAATAAACACAATTAATATCACAGACTGAAAATAAGAGTAAGAATTTGTTAAACAAATTTTGAATAATGAAATTAAACTATTGCCAATAACATTCTTTTTCGTGTAGTTCTGGATCATCAAATAAGAAAGATTGTTTTGGTAAATCTTTGTTATTATTCTTGGTCTTAATCTACTAATAAACTAAGGAAAATCTTTAATAAAATATATTTCAAGTTTACATTAACTACCTAATAAGTTGAAAAGCCCATTTATACATGGACTTTTATTAATTTATAACTTATTTAACATATATTTTCTTATAAAAATACATATAAACCTTTCAACAATATTTATAAAATGCCTATATATACTTTGTATAAAATATACTCAATGCTGAATATATGTCTTTCAGTGCCAAGTGCAATAATTATTTGTTACATATAATAAAAAACATGATTTTTTAAAAGTGCATAATTTTTCTTTGTTTGTGCTATTGTACAATCATTACTAAACCTGACACTATATATATATACATGTATTAAGTATGATAACTTGTTATCATACTTAATACATGTATACTTCTATTTTAAAGTTTTGTAAAAAAAAGTCAAAATTGTAGGTATAAACTTCAAATTAAGAAAAAAAAAAAAGTTTTCAAAGTTTTTGAATAGTGCTATCAAATGAATTTTTTTTTACATTTTTGCTTTGTATTTTTGTTATTTTATTATGTTATTTAACCTTCTATGAGCTTCTAAAAAATTTCTAACCTAGAGGATCAGAAATTTTGTTTTTTTATCATTTAAAAGTATACATAAGTACTTTTCAAATAAGCTTAATTTGTAGTTTGTATCTATATTTTTAATTTTGTTATATAACTTTAAAGTAGATGTATAATTAAGTAAGTTATGCCAATAAAAAAGGCAATATATCTAATATATTTTTAATCTTTTTTGATAATCCAATTTTTATTCTTCTTCTTCCTCGCCTTAATCCCAATTACTTATCCTACACCCTTATCCTAAACTTCCACTTGACACAATCTACCATATAATCTACACTCACATCAGCTGTCCTCAAATCGCATTCAATAGCATCCCTCCATCTCTTTTTTAGTCTTCCTCTACCCCTTCTTTCTTCAACATTCATTTCTATAACAGCTTTCGATTCTTCTCTCCTAATAACATGACTAAACCATCTAAGTCTATTTTCTCTCATCTTAACCACGATTGACGTTACACTTATACTCCCTCCTATATGCTTATTTCTTATCCTATCTTCTCTAGTCACTCCACTCATCTATCTAAGAATTTTCATCTTTGTTACACTCATTTTCTGCTCTACTTTCTTATCAACCGCCCAACACTCTGAACTATATCATAGCTGGTCTCACTACAGTCTTATAAAATTTACCTTTCAGCCTTATTGGTATTCTTTTATCGCATAAGACACCAGACGCTTCTCTCCACTTCAATCACTTGCAATAAATTTTGTGTCTTACATAATCCAAATTTTATTAATACATAAATTCTAATAGCATTAAATCTCATTCAACATTTAAAATAAAATAAATTATATTTTTAAAATTGTATAAAAAGGATATTTATAAATCAATTTAAAGAACCCAGTACCAAGATTTACTGGAATGCCCATGATGATACTTTCAGATACTCCATTTATTGTATCAGTCTGTCCATAATAAGCAGCGTCAAATAAATGATCTGAAGTCTTTTCAAACTATAAGAAATATATGAAAAATTGAAAAAAAAAATAATAAAAATAAATAGTAATTTTCTTACAGAAGCAAGATTTAAAACAGATTCTTTCATCTTGGACAATCCGAACCTTGTAATACCTAAAAGTTCACCTCGACTAGTCATAAGATCAGCTATGAGCATTGGATGTCTAGGATCAATAGATATCCCATGATTTCCCATTACACTGTCAATTTCAGATATAATAGTAGATCTATAAAATACTTAAATGAATATATTTAAAAAACAATCATAGTAAGACTAGAACAATACCTAGCTGCTTCAATACCTAATGCATTCCATACTTGATATGTATTATTACTAGTACATTTTTTACCAATTACACCTGGTGTAGCCATAACTTCACGTAAATTATCACCTTCTACAAGAAGCTTATATCGAATTTCACCACCTTCATCTTCTTCATGAATAACAGCTCGTGTTACTTGACTTATACCCTAAATTATAAAAGTTTATAATTATGAAAACATTATATCAAATAATTTATAATTTATACCTTTATAATGACTTTTTGTAAGTTTTGCATATACACATTTATCCAACCACTAATTGTTTGAGCTCCTTTTGTTGGTAATGAAATACTTATACAAGAGTTATTGTCAATGTTTACTTGATTTGCTTTGATTCCAATACGAGCAGTTGATAAAATACTAATAAAAATTGTTTTTTAATTATTATTAAGTAAAAAATAAACTGAGTTTATCATACCTATCTCTGATACTTTCAATAGTTACTTCAAGCTGTAAAAGCTTAATTCGGTTCATATCAACATGTATTAATAAATAACATTCACTATTTTCAAGAACTACATCCACATAGCTACAAACCTGAAATAAATATTAAAAAAAATTTTTTACTAAAAATTTCTTATAAAAATTTAAATTTTACTTCTGTCAAATTAGTTTGTTCAATGCGACCTTTGACAATTCTAGCAAACTCTTTGTCTTTATCATTTTCCAAATAAGCTGTAATAATAGGGGTACTAATATTTTTACTTGAATTGATAATCTCTTTAATCCTGTTGTATAATTAAACAATTAGTATTGACTATTATATAGTTATAAATATTGAAATATTATTTATTAATTTATTATTCTAAGAAAATATTTTGAATGTAAATTGCACTCGCCTAGGGACTCCTTGTGTTATGTTCATTGAAGCAACACCAGCAAAATGAAAAGTTTTCAATGTCATTTGTGTACCAGGTTCACCAATACTTTGAGCTGCTATTGCACCTACTGGAGTTCCTTTACAAAAATAAATTATTTTATTAGGTACAAATATTACTTTGATAGTATTAAAGATAATCAATATGATTAGTATAAATCATTATTTCCCTATGGATAGGGGATAAGAATACTTCCACGGCTCCTCTGCCAGTCGTAAGAGGCAACTGATAAGGTTGTGTCAAGGTCGACAGCCAGCGTAAAAATCTTTGGCAAAAAAGTATGAGGAATTCTGAACAAAACTTAGGCGGTGGCCGACCCCAAGTAGTTGGGATTAAGGCGAAGAAGAAGAAGATTATGATAATTCATTAAAAAGATTATAAAAAGATTATCTCGAGATTATAATTTTATATTGTAAATTGGGGTTACTTTGGTAATTTTTACATGTTTTCTTAGATAATTATATTTAAAATTAATTTTTAAGAAAATAAATATTAATCATATTTATTTATTTTGCTCAAAAATAAGATTTCTGGAGTATTAAAAAAAAATTTTTTTTAAATTTTAACATTTTATTATCTTTTGTTAAATGTACATATCAATGTTAGACTGTTTGTAGGGTTATATGGATACTATTTTCCTATTATATAAAACTAATGATTTAAAGGTATAATTTTAATATAACTAGATATAAATAGTTACAGACAATAACTGAAAATTTTAAATTAAAAAAACAAATTTTAAGATTAATAATTATTATAGCATATTAAATATATTTAAATCATAATACCAATTTAATGATCGACTCTATTTTAACTTATATTCAGTCTCATTTTCTAGAAGAAAAGCCTTATAATATAATTTGGTTGAATAAATACATAACTATAACACAATAATATTAATAAAAAAGTGTTGAAAATGGCAATTCATATAAATTATCAACAAATTATAACAACGTTAAGATAAAAAAGATCAATTATTAAAATAACCCTAAACTAATCTATGGTAAATAAAATAAAATAATTTATATATTTAACTTAAATAATAGTTATTTTTTTTAATTATTCAAATGAATTAAAATAAAACATAGATAAAAATATAATAATTATATATATATATTATATTATTAATGAAATCAAACTACCTGGTTCAATTATTGCTACCATAAATTTGGAAAGACATGTTAAATAAAATTTTATTAACTGGGTAGAAGTTATTCGCTGCACTTTGGAAATTTCTAGATTAAGCCATTTTTTTCTAACTTCAACCATTTTTTCAGATAAACTTTTACCAAAATTTCTAAAATAAAATTGAGATTAATATTATATTAAAAAAATTATAACATTTACTTACCTCAACTCTTCAACAAATTCATTTCTTATGTTTTTGAAATCTTCAGATGCCAATACATCTTCAGTTATTTTTAATATATCATTAGAATCTAATGTACATTCATCATAACATGGATAATTTGCTATCACATTAGAATAAACTCGTTTAAGGTCAACAGGAACACCATCTCCTATAAAAGTGATATAATATTTAGCTTAAACCCAACTCAGCTTTCCTTTTATTAAAATACCCTCTGTGTAGGTTGGATCTAGACAATCACCACCAAACTCAAATTGTACAACATCTCCAAAAGCATTTCGTACTGTATTATCATAGTGAACACATAGATCTTCTAAAGACTAAAGAGAACAAAATAATGTAATTAACAATAATTTATAATATTAATTAAACTTTTAAAAAAAGAGTTGATGTGGCTTAGTAGATAGGGGGTTTGTACTTGATCGCAGGCACATTTTTCTTATNAAGACATGTTAAATAAAATTTTATTAACTGGGTAGAAGTTATTCGCTGCACTTTGGAAATTTCTAGATTAAGCCATTTTTTTCTAACTTCAACCATTTTTTCAGATAAACTTTTACCAAAATTTCTAAAATAAAATTGAGATTAATATTATATTAAAAAAATTATAACATTTACTTACCTCAACTCTTCAACAAATTCATTTCTTATGTTTTTGAAATCTTCAGATGCCAATACATCTTCGGTTATTTTTAATATATCATTAGAATCTAATGTACATTCATCATAACATGGATAATTTGCTATCACATTAGAATAAACTCGTTTAAGGTCAACAGGAACACCATCTCCTATAAAAGTGATATAATATTTAGCTTAAACCCAACTCAGCTTTCCTTTTATTAAAATACCCTCTGTGTAGGTTGGATCTAGACAATCACCACCAAACTCAAATTGTACAACATCTCCAAAAGCATTTCGTACTGTATTATCATAGTGAACACATAGATCTTCTAAAGACTAAAGAGAACAAAATAATGTAATTAACAATAATTTATAATATTAATTAAACTTTTAAAAAAAGAGTTGATGTGGCTTAGTAGATAGGGGGTTTGTACTTGATCGCAGGCACATTTTTCTTATTGGACAAAAAAACAGTCCATTATTTGAAACTGACTACCCTTCTTATAGGAGAAGTACTAATTAAGTGTGATAAGAATAAAGTAGTTTTTAACTGACTACAAATAAAGTAGTCAGTGTGATTGCACTGGATATATTATTCACATATTGTAATTGAGGATAAGCTGCTAGACCATGGATGGGTGGACACTTAAAAATTTGAGTAACAATAAACTGCGCTCCCTAAACTCGACAGAAGTTATAAACTGTTGAAGAAGGTGACCAAACTATATCATAAAAACTCCCTCTCATCAATAATTTAATATTAATATAATAATTGTAATAATAATAAACAAAAACATTGTTAAGACATACTTTAACAAGTCTCCGCTGCATGTATCCCGTTTCAGCAGTTTTAACAGCTGTATCTACCAGACCTTCACGACCACCCATAGTATGAAAGAAAAACTCTGTTGGTGTTAAGCCAGAATAAAAACTGTTTTCGACAAAACCTTTCGCTTCTGGAGTTTTAGCTAAAAAAAATTAATTATAATGATAATCTACAAATATCTCTCCAAGACTTACAAAATCGTTTAAAATGGGGTAGTGATCTTGACTCAAAACCATCAGGAACTCGATGGCCACTTAAAGCTTGCTGACCAACACAAGCAATCATTTGAGAAATGTTAATATTTGATCCTAAAACATTTGTTTTTTTAAATATAAAATTTACTTTAAAAATTATATTATTACAATATTAATTATTATGATAAGATTTTTTAAACAAATTGAATGATAGATAGAAAAATAAAAAATTAGGATGGGGAGGTCCATGGACGACGTGATTTTTAGAAACTTATGCTTTAGAGCCGAGAACGGGCAGGACTTCAGAGTGGCGCTGAGCCTGGACATCCGAAAAGTGTTCAACTCCTTGCAATAGTCACATATTCTCCGAGCGCTGGATGCGTTTTGGGTGCTACCACATCTCAGTCGTACTTTAACGACCGGGTTCTCGCTTACGAGAACGTTGCTGGCCCAAGAATCAGATCCATAACGGGCGGCGTTCATCGCATATGATGCGGTGTTCCACGTTCCAATGCCATTGCATGTAGTGTAATCTACACGCTGATGGTAGCCGAAGGCGCCTCGGCCGAGGAAGCTGAATCCCGGGCGAACTGTGCCCTCAGTGTAGTCACCGTCAGAATCTAGAAGGAGGGGAGTGAACTCAGCTTTGCCCTGGATAAGACCGAAGTGGTCCTGTTCATAGGCAGGTACAAGTTCCATTCCTCCAAGGCTTGTTGTACTGAGGGTGGAGATCCCACTTAAAGATTCCATTACTTATCTGGGCTTGGACGTAGACAAACGTCTATTGTTCAGGCCGCAAATTACCTGTGTGGCTCAGAAGAAAGTCATGAACAGTCTGGCAGGCCTCATGTCCAATCTGGGAGGTTTGAAAGAGATGAGGCGTAGACTCTAGTCAGCATCATACACTCGATCCTCCTGTATGGATCTCCAGTTTGAGCGGATAATCTTGAGTATTTCCACAAGAATTGAGGAGCTCTGCTCAGGGTGCAGAGGCGGGCAGCGATCTGCACTGTATTCACATACCGAACGGTGTCCGGAGTGGCGGCGGGTATCCTGTCATCACTACCGCCCACCGACTTGCTAGATGAGGAACAATCCGAATTTGTTTTATTAAGATATTAAGATCTGGAGTATAAACAGTTGGTCACTCACATACCAGTACTAACCAAGGATTCTAAGAAAATCTTTGAAACAAAACTAGAGGCTGAACACAGCCATCTGGGTAAACCACTATGAAACAGAGGTTGTCTCTAAAGAGCAAACTCTATTCTTAAGTGTGGATAAGAAAAGCTATGTCACGCTAGAGAAACTCAAACACAGCCTATACTTTGGAATGGAAAAGTTTATTTCAAGGATTATGTTACCAAGCCACAAACTAGGCAGAAAGAAGGAAAGAAAAGAAAGTGAAGCTGCTTTAAAGATACTTAATAATATCCAGATAACTTAAAGGTCAGTCCTCGAATTCAAAGGAACTTTAGAATCATTATCAATAAAGTTACACTAGCATAGATACCAGTTATAAGTTACTATATATGCATGCCTAAAGAATATGAACCATTTACACGAGTTTATATGGAAACATTGTTGTTTGATATAATACAGACTGTTGTAGCTACGCTTCTTTTTTTTTTTATTCAAAGCATGCAGCAACTGTTGAACAAGATTAAAAATTTTCAATAATTTCTGAGAAAATGAGTGTCTCATCCAAAATTAATTACCCTATATACCAAAGTATTAAGTAATAATAAATTATTTAAATGCAAAACAATGTATGTTTGCTATAAAATAATGTTATCTGAAGTTATGTGTTACTACAATATGTTATCAAAAAATTTAAATATTCAATTTACATTCTACTTATTAAATCATAATTAATTTTATTATTTATTAAAAACATACCTTTAGACCCAGAAAGGGCCATTATCAATGGACCATTAGTAGAATGAAGTTCTTGTAAGCAAGCTTTACCGACTGAATCTCGAATACCAGATAACTGTTTCAAGATATTTGCTTCTAGTGTCTCATCCATATTGCATCCTGGTTGACACTTCAGTTCTTTAGCATTTCTTAAGCGAATATTCTCCTCACAAAGTGCATTTCTAACAGAGAAGCAATTTCTTAGACATGTTCAAATTTTAAAATAACTTTTTTAATTACCCATTTATAACAAGTTCATTTTTGGATTGAAGTAAATCATTGCTAGGTGTTACATCACCAATACCAATAGAAAAACCTCTTAACATAAGAAAATAAGATGTAAGGCGTGTTAATCGCCACATTACTTTACAGCATGCATTTGATCCCCAATCAGCTAACAAAATGTAGAATATATTAGATTTACTGCCTGAGCCTAAGGTAGCTTTATCCATGGTACCAGCAAGCAATTCTGAATTTCTTATAAAAACATCTAAATATAATAATTTATAACAATTAAGTTATACTAATTATATTATATTTATTATTAAATCTTAAATAAATTCTTACAAGAATCTTTATGACATAACTCTTGATTATTAGTGTATGATTTTCCTTTACACTGTAAATTAGCTTTGATTGGACACTTACTACTTGGACGCATAATGATACTAAATATTTGTTTACCAGTCCAAAGTTTATAAGGCTTAAAAAAAAATGAAAGGTTTTCAATTTTTTTATTATAAAAAATATTAATTAAAAAAAAAAAATTATTTCAATATAAGTTTATTAAGTTTGCACTGATATCACTCTCTTAAACTTATAAATATTATATTTATATTGCAAAACATTAAGTTTGAATAATTAGTAAAATTTATTTTTTTCATATTTTTCAATTTTTAGATCATTTTTAATTAACCAAAATTTTTTTTTTTAATTCAACCCTGAAAACTTATTACAATTTCATAAACTTCAAATGTTATTTTTATAAAATTTATTAAAAGATATGTGGTTGAGTTAATAAGGAAGTGATCTCTTTTACTTTTTTTTAAGAAATAATAATAACAATAATAATAAATTTCTACTATGTCTGTATTTGTTTAGTATAAGTTCAAAATTTTAATTTTTAATGGCATTTTTAAAAACATTAATAAAATACTAACTTTTATTATAGTAGGTGGTGGTAAAGTAATATCAATATTCACATCATCACCTGACATAAGCCATCCAATAAGTCTACTAGTGTCTCTTTGATTTAAAAATGTATTTTTGTGAGTTAATAAATAAGCACCAGTAATGAAATCTTGAGTAGCCGCAATTAGAATATCACCATTTCTTGGTGTAACTAAATTAGATTTATTCTAAAATAAAATATAATATTTACAATTTTTATGAACATGAAAAATATTATAATTTATTTTTTCTAGAAGTTAATAGTTAATGTTCTAGTTTTCAAAAAAAAAATCTTGTCTTATCTTCCATGTATCCCTTTAACTTAAGTTTTTAATTGTAACATGCTAGCTCTAACATAAAAATAAGAAAATCATCTAATTAAAAAAAGTGACTGTTCGATAACAATGTTTGAACCAGTAATTATAATAAATATTAGCTTTTTAATACTATGATAGGAGTAGTAGTGTGGTTCATAAATACATAGGGATAAAAATAAATAGATCCAAACTTCTCTTTTAGTCATTAAAGAAATTGTTATTAACTTAAAAAATAATGTTTAAAAAATTGTTAACTACTGGTCATTTTCTTGTTTTTAAGCTAGTTAAATATGTAAGATGATTCTTGCAAACACGAAAAATGTTGATAAAATTATTATTTTGTTGATATATATTTTTTTTTATTGAATATTACTTGATTTATTAGACTATGTCTTTTAAAGTACATTTTATATTTTCTATCATCAATAAAAAATATAACTTATTTTTTTTAAACTTTGAAATAACCATTATTTAGCTATTTTCTTACAAAAAATTTGAATGGGTTGGTAACATTTTAGTACAAGTACTTATTACTCAAGTTAAGCTCATACTGGTGAACAAGTTGCATATTTTAGAAATAAAACCTTTGAGATTTAAGTTGAGGTAATATCTATAAAAAAAAAATTAACCAAACTGATGATTGAAATGATAATATCATTGTATATATCAATATGAAAATATTTCTGAAATACTAGTCCAAAAGTTGTTATTGTCCAGTTATTTTTTTAATTAGATCATTTTCCATTGTACAAGCTAGTTAAATATGTATGTTTCCATTAAAAAAAATGTTGATACCCCAATAATACTTAAGGAATGAATATAAAAAATTTTCAATGACAGGTAAATGGAGATAAAACTAACAAAAGAAAAAAAAATTCATAGAAAAGTTATTATTTTAAGAATAATTGAGTGGTTAGTGTTAAAAGAATCATTCTGTAATGGTAGAGCATCCAGCATCCAATGAAGAAAGTAATAATAAATTTAAATTAACCACATTTCAATAAAACTTATATCTCTCCATAATATTTAAAAACTAAAAACTGTGTGGATGTTTAAAAAAATATTTGAACTATTTTTCTTAATTGTTAAATTTAAAATTAAACATATTAAATTTTAAGAATATTTTTGTTTGTTTAATTTAATTATTTTAAGTTAGAAAATATATGAAAAACAAATTAATAATGAATTTACAATCATAAGTAATCCAGCTTCTGCTCTGGCTTCTTCAGTTTGAGGTAAATGAAGGTTCATTTCATCACCATCAAAATCTGCATTGTAAGGAGTACACACACATTCATTAAATCTAAAATAAAAACATTTTAAATTGTTGATTCTAACTTTCATTTAAATTTATACCTTAAGGTGTTGTGTTCAAGAACTTTTGCTCGATGACACATAATACTCAATCTATGTAGACTAGGTTGTCGATTAAATAATACTATATCGCCATCAGCTAAATGTCTCTCTACAATATCACCAACCTGTAAACAAAATGTATAATGATTGAAAAATAAATTTTTTTGAATTATTATTTTAACTGCATTACTTTTAATTCTTTAGCAATTGCTGGTCTATTGCCAAAACGTAAATATTTCTTCAACTTAGACCCTTTAAGTTCAACAAAATTAGCCCCTGGGTGTATATCTGGTCCATTCATAACTAGCTTTCTCATTAGTTCAATATTAGCTAGGCATACTTTTTGAGGGTATGTTAATATTTTTGCCATACGAACAGGAACACCTACCTAGAAGTAATTAAAATTATGTAATTTTCAATATTAATACATTTTTAAAAGAAATGCTTACCTCTTCTATTCTAAGATTTGGATCAGGAGAAATTACAGAACGAGCTGTAAAATCAACTCTTTTACCCGATAAATTTCCACGAAATCGTCCATGTTTACCTTTTAGACGTTGCACACAACCTCGTGCAATTTTTTTTGGCTAGAAATAGTTTTCCATTAAAAATTAGTACCAGCAATTAAACACTGTTAAAAATTTGAAACACGATCTCCCACATCATCTATGCACACAACAGCCATTCTCAATAACAATCCCCAATCTCTTTTTTGGTCTTCCTCTACCTCTTCTTCTTTCAACATTTATTTCTATAACTGTTCTTACAGCTTCCGATTCTTCTCTCCTCATAACATGACCAAACCATCTAAGTCTATTTTCTCTCATCTTATTGACACTATACCTATATTCCTTCTTATATGTTCATTCCTTATCATATCTTCTCTAGTCACTCCACTTATTCATCTAAGTATTCTCATCTCTGCTACACTTATATTCTAGTTAACTGCCCAATAATATAATAAAAATAATATTTATATTAACATTTGTAATATATTTTATAACAAATGATAAAACTGTACCATCATAGTTCGAGAAATTCCTGATAAATCACTATTTATGTATAAAGCACAATGTAATTGTAGGTATTCCCAATCTTCATGTAATAGTTGTGGTTTTGCCCCAGACTGCTTATGTTTAACTATCACATCATTTATAAACAATACTTCAGATAATTTTAGTGTTAGATCATCTTCATTTCTATATAAAATGAATAACATTGTAATGTATTACTTTACATTGCAATTAATATTACTATTTCATAATTTGCAATATATTTGTTAATAATAATTATTTTTATCTTACGTTCCAGATCTAATATCAGATACTGCTGATGGGCGTATACAATTAGGTGGCACAAGCATTCTAGTCATGAGCAACCAACCAGGATTAGATAGCTCAGGATTCATGCCTAGTAAAATAACATCTTCATAGGGTATAGATAATAATAAACGTAAAACTTCTTGAGGATTTAGGTTTTCATTAAACAAATAATTTCTCATAGACTCTACTTCTTTATTAAATTTTATTACATCATTCAGAGCGCCTAAAAAAAAATTATCTAATATTATTAAGATTACATGTAAAGGATCATTTTTTTATTACAACCCATTCAATTATTATCAAAACAAAAATAATACAATTTTATTTTTGTTACATATTGTTCTTGGATATTTCTTGGATATTAGCTACATAATACTTTTTAAGTTCATCTCTTACGCCTTGTATGGATGTCAACTTTTTTTTTTAATAGAAATACATATTTTGAATTTTCAATATAACTTCATTTGTATATTAGATATATCATTTTAAAGTTTTAAATTTTTGAGTTATAATACATGTATAATTTGTGAAAGATAATACTAACCTGTAGCAAATTGATTTTTACAATATTGCTATTCACTGGAACACAGGTACACAGTTTATGGTCAATTAAGACTTTATCAACATTAATGCTTAATGTATGTTAGTAAAACATAATGTTGTAAGTTAACATTTATACTAATTTATAACTTTCTGTCTTGCAAGTAGTTGTATTTATAAATATTAACTCATAATATTATACCTAATAAATTACCATAATATAAACATACTAAAAAGAATGTTATATTAAATTCTAAATATGTATTTCTTATTGATAAAACATAGTTAACACCCTTATAATGAATAAGGTATGAACTTAAAAGTATTAAATAGCTAATAATCTGAGAACTAAATGTAACTAATAGTTCTAAACTAGAATTTAACTATAGTAACAAAAAAAATTTCAAAATTATTTTTATTCTATTAATAATTGATTGAGTTACGATAAACAATTATTCTGTATACTCTATTGAATCAAGTAATAATGTTAGAAAAATGTATTTTTTTACATAATTTAGATTCTGCTTCAGAGCCAGGTTTCTTATATCTATATCGATCATAAGAAATTTTTAAAATGCCACTTTTTTTAACCTGACCAACAATTTCATTACAAAATGGACATATTTGAACTTTTTTTGCTTTAGCGTGTACTTCTTTAAATACTTTTTTTCGCATTGTATATGTTAAATTTTTATTTCGTAACTTGGTGTAAAAGAACATTCGATCTTCTTCACTAAGAAGAACTTTGGCACAAAATGGATTCTAAAATAAAAATTATTTACAGTATTTTATCATAAAGTAATTTTTATCCTTTAAGGTTACAAAAGAAACATAATAATAAGGATAACTATTATATTTGTTTAAAAATTTAGTTTGGTACAAAACATTTACTTACTTTGCATATTGTCTGCAAAATAGTTATTACTGAACTAAAGAAACCAACATGAAAAACTGGTAATTGCAAATCGATAAATCCTAAATGTCCAGGACAGTCATTTAATCCTTTGTTACATGTTTGACATGTTGCGTCTTTTTGATTGACACCCTAATATCATTTTGAATAATATTTTATATTATAAACAAGACAAAAGTAATATTAATATATCAAACCAGTTTGTGATCAAGTACTCCATAAGGATGCGGTGTTCTAGTGGTACTGTTATTATTTATAGCATATAAGTTTCTAGTATTTATGCAAATATGGGATTTTCTTTGAATATCTTGAGGATTATCAACAGTAAAGCTTATTTTGGATCTACAAACACATACATGTCTATAAGTACTTCTATAAATTATATTTCAATATATTTATAATTGTACATACATAATTCGTGATCCATCCGTATCTCTGTACTGTTCCTTTACCATACTTGCAATAATATAAGCGAATTGAGATGAATTATTAGCTAAAATATTACAAAAACATAGCTCATAGAAATTAAAAATTAAAACACTATATTAGCACAGCAAATTATGCACGTGTAGTACTACAGGAAGTTAACATTAACGGCGGTATAAAATTAAAGATAAATATTAGTTTGATAACATTATCAAAGACATATAACTTCGATTCGGTTATAAGGACAAGTTTGACATTTAGGTTAACTGTTGAGCCGTTATTGATATAGCAATAGGACCATGATACGTGATGCAATCTAGTTGAAAATACCTAAAATAACCAATTCACAATAAATAGATTGCACTGCATTAGAAATTTAAAATACTTTTTTCGATCATATGTTCATATGTATAAAAATGTATTAACGACCTGCATTTACAAGATGAAACAAAATATTATAAAATTTAAACATAACACTAGTATTCGGGTTACTGTTAATAATCAAATTCTTTAAGAATATTTATTTAGATCAAGAAATTCTGCTGCAATAATTAATGTTAAAAATAATACGTTTTACAACTGATATTTCTTATAACTCTGCCAATTACTGTAATAAACGTTACAAAAATATAGTTGAAAATTTGTGGTATTTAATTTAAGCTAAAAAAATGTCAAAGTGAAAATTAAATTAAATGTTATAATTGGTTACATTGTAAAATTTAACGCAATAATGGTTTTGTAAAATAATGTGATTTCCATCGGATAATAAACAATTATTTACCGATAGTAGTTCTTTTAAATAAAAAATAGTTTAATATAACTAAACTAGAGAGCAAAACAAAGTCTTTTATTTTTCCACGACCGCCATAATTGTGGACCGCTCTGGAACTGCCGTGAGGCATTACTTCAGAGCAGTCCACGCCGTCTATAAAACGTTGTGATTCAGATCGAAATTAATCAAAAGCTTATTCACAACGTGGTGTGGCTTCCCCCGTTAGCCGGATCCCAGAGTAGGGTCCGTTGCCTGGGTTGCACCACGTGGAGGTGCGGGCAGGACTTTACGAGGGGACTAATAACTCACGAAACATAAAACAAGAATACCTAAGGCACCGGCCTAAACCAGCTCCTCAGGTTTTCCTGTACCGGGCGGCGTGGCTACATGTGCCTCAGGCGTTCCACTTCCTCCTTCTTTTCAAAGATGGATTTGGCGAACGCCTGGACAAGCCTCCACGCCTCCCGACTTGCAAAACGAAGCCTAGCCCCCCCCCCCACAAACACTATATCAATAACGACTCAAGTGACCAGCGTTGAAAGCACTGAAGATACCAAATGTGAGCTACTGACAATACACGGTTATCTACTTAAACATCTTTACATGGTGGAGGTGACAAAATCACCACTATATGTGAATATGATGCCCTGGTCACATTATTGCATTTCGTTTGTTAGGACCGACTATCGTTATCAATAACATGTACGTGGACGGTCGTTGATCACCACTTAAATTTTAGTCGGCAACGTACCTTCTTATCGTATAATTGTGGCTAAAACAAATAAAAATTTGATCTAAAAATGTTCTTAGTTTTACTTAAATTTAAAATTAAGAAAAACCAAAAACCTGTTCAATCAGATATAAGATATACAGTCTAATAGTAACTATTTTTATTTTTATTCAGGGAAAACATTTTTTTCTTGAATACGATAATGTAAAAATGAGTGCAGTAATATTTTTATTAAAATTAAAAAAAAATTATTTTAACAGATTTAACTGCATCAACAAGCTTTCCAGATAATTTTAATATTCAAAAACAAGATATAAAATAAAATTATGCAGGGTTTGGTTTCATGGAAACTATTTGTTTTATTTTTCTAATTAAAATAATAATAGTATTACCAAATGTTTTCCTTGTGGGTAGGGGATAAAAATATTTCTACGGCCCCTCTGTCAGTCGTAAGAGGCGACTAATGAGGTTGCGTCAGGTCGACAGCCGGAAGAAAAATTTTTGTTAAAAAGTATGGGAGTCCTGAACAAAACTTAGGCTCATGTCAAGTGAAAATTTAAGATAAGGGTAGCCGACCTCAAGTAGTTGGGATTAAGGTGAGGAAAAAGAAGAAGGAATACCAAATGTTTTTTTTTTTAATTATAAGTTACAGGTTAAATATTGTTAAAAGCTTAATAAATAATAAATATATAAAAAGATTGTTAATATTTTATAAGTATTTAACGTGTTTATATTAATACGTAAATATTCTAATTTTCTAAATTGCACTATTAATGATTGAACACATTGAACTATTTAATTACATAAATTTTGTAACAGATTCAAATTAGTTCTAAAATTCTAAAAGTCTAAAATTTACATATGCGGGTGCTGAGGTAGATTTCTTAGGGTGCTAACGTTACGCCAACACCCGAGGAAGAAAAACTATTTTCTTAGGGTAAAGGGAGTTATATAAAATTGTACATAAAAAAGAATATAATACTGAATATTTTTTTCCAATTTCTAATATGCTAATGTAACGCACTTGTGTATGTGTAAATAATTCCGTCCCTAGGCCGCCCACCCATCTGAACTAGTGTTAATATATATTAGGTAGACGGTATTTCTATGTTTTATATCTCTACAGATCTCCTTTTTGTGCTCATTAAATGATTTTTAATGATATTATAAGCAAACAAATTATTAACATGTCTACCGTGATAGAAAAATTTAATCATTTTCTCAAAAGTTTTAAACACGCGTCTGAAACTTGTACCTATACATACAATTTTATTGGACTGATTGTTAACTTTCTTAAAAATAATCAAAACATCAAAACTGTAGAAATAATTTAACATTTTAATGATTACCAAGAACTTAATATAAGGCACACAATAAAAATGTTTAAAGATAAAAATATTTTTATTAATTGAGTTCAGAATCAATAGAAAATTCATTAATAAAACTTATAAGATGACAATGTTACTGTTGCGCCAATAAAAAATAAAATTTTCTATGTTAATCAATATATACTAGTGTTGTTAAGTGTCAAAAATTACTACTAATTAAAAGGTAGTTATCTTGGCTCCGTATGTGAAACCACATATAAGTGATTTGCTTAAAGTTTGTGATATACACATCCTTTTATTAATACAAAAGAATTCAATTTTATTTGATCTCGCTGCGCTTTCTTCTGTGAAAAGGTTGTACCCTTTTATGGAGTATAGTAAAGCATATTAAACACATCTGGTTACATATGCATTTCGTACATAGCAAATATATTTTTACGTAATTATATTCCGTGTGTATTCCACGCCATTCATCGTCTGCTTAAGATTTGTTAAGTCGTCCAGGTCTGCTATATATTCATCATGAGATAGGTAACTTTGTAATGTTAAAAACAATTTTATTAGAATTCTATAATTTCTATGAATAGTTATTAAGTATTACAAACCTTAGCATCAGTTTAAAATATTTATTGAATTTGGCATTCGTAACTTTATTTTGTTATTGTCAAATGACAAATTTCTTTTATTCAACCCATTAGTACCCAAAGTTAGAAAAAAAACTAATTTTTACTAGATTTTATTATTTTAGTGTATACTCATGTAATAATTTATCAAAATGCCTTTTAAATTGTTATGTATAATTTATGAATCAATCAATAAATAAATGAGAACCATAAAAAAAAATTCACATAGTAAAAAAACATTAATATGAATGAGAAATTTCTTCAAAACGAGAGGGGACTACAGTGATGGGGTCCTTGATATTTATTAAAGTTATTGAATTTAATGAGATAAAAATTAAATGATTTAAAAATTTTTTTCTAACTCAAAAATTTTTGTAAGGTATTTTAAAATAAAATTAAATACATAATCGAAAATTTTAACACAAAAATAGCCTACATTTTCACCATGAAGTTTCAAATTTTTTTTTCCGTACTAAAGTATATTACATAATCTTTAATTTAATATATATATACATAAAAGCATCAGTATTTCCGGAACATTTTCAAAAATTAAGTTGAAAAAGTTAATTTATTGTGAAAAAGTTGTCATTTTGAATCCCCCCTGTAGGCAGGTAAAGGGTCAGATTAATAAAAAAATATACAAAATGATATTATTTTATGTCAATTACTTTTATATAATATTCATGAAAATCAGTGTACTTCATTACAAGGTAAATTAAAATAAATTTCAAGACAATACCAAGAATTTTAACACAAAAATAGAATATTTTTGAATATGATAACCATTTTCATCATGGTGGATTTTCACTATTTACGTGGAACGAGAGCAAAATTTTTCTCTTTTTATGGAAAACGTCTTCAACTGTATACGATTTGTGATCTTTTGAAGTATCGTTGAGAAAAATCGGTCTATTGAGAGCTGAGAAAAACAGCTCAGACACAAAACAGTGTCAGACACAAAAAAAAATAATAAAAACATCATGGTAAAATTAATACCTTCTCAGTTTTGCATCGAATCTAAAACTAAAATAATGTTAAAAATTAGCTTTTTTTAAATTTGTAATTTTTTTGGAGATTTCCCAAATTTTTTTCAATTTTTGAGGTATTGTCTTTGACTAAATACGATCTGTGATCTTTTGACGTATTGCCGAAAGGAATAGGTTCGGTGAGAGCTGAGAAAAAGTAGTAAAACACAAAAAAAAAAATTAATTAAAAAAAATAATTAAATAAATAAAACACAATATATATTTCATTATTTTAAAGGTAGGAAATAGAAATGAAAATAATAATAGCGATTATACTATTATAACAACCGAAGATAACGACGTGCATACACGCAGTAATTCTAAATATAAATTACCAATATAGTAATATACTAATATTTTACTTTAATGTTAGCTAACGACAAATGTATTATAACTCTTTTACGATTAAAAATTTGCATTTTTAATAAAAATGTAGAATTAAGAATATAAAATTAATTCTCTTCTTTTAATTAATTTTAGTGGGGGTGCGATCGTCCCGTCATCCAAACCACGAGCCGCCACTGAGTAATATAATTATTTAATATTTTTTTGTAAAAATTGTAATTGATTGATGTTTAGCTTATATTGATTTACCGTTGATTATACAATTTTGATTTTAATTTATTTTTGATGTCAAATTATATTTTTAATAAATAAAAATATTTTTTAAATATTAATTTTATTTTTATTAAAAATCATATTAGGGTTTGGTGTTTCGCGTATTTATTAAACAATAAATAAAAACACCGATATACGTAAAAAAAGACAAAAATGACAGACAGTTTATTATTTAAACACTTTTAGAATATTTACAATATACGCACGCATTACGTGTACTAACTGTGTACTTGTGGCGAACTGACTAGTGACTAATTGGTCGAGATTGATTGATGTCGCGCCGTTTTATAGTGTGTAGTGTTCTAGAATATTCTTTTATGGGCGCGATCGAGAACATTTTGTGTTGCCTATCTGTCACGAAGATTCTCGATCGTTCCATGGTCGCTACAAGGGTAATAGGTTTATCATAGACCACTCGATTACAAAATAAATACTTAATTGGAAAACAATTTTGATTTCGTTTAGTTACATTTAATATTTATTTATCAGCTATAAATTATTTTTTAGAATCATAAGAATTTTTATACTTAAACGGGACGAAGAGTACGGTCGGGAAATAACCGTATTTTAGATGGTTCTTATGAAAAAAGTACGCGAGACAAAAAACAAAGTATTTTTACCCATTGGTATACGCAGTTAAAAAATTAAACTATATACTTGTAATAATCTTTTTACTTAACATATTAACCATTTGAAAGAAAATTTCTACTACAGTCAAATATTAAATTTTCATCCAGTGAATATAAATTAAATTATTTGTTATTTTTATTTTTTTATAATTATATTTGATATTTTTTCTTATTTATTAGCATATAAATGCGTCAACATACATGGATAGAAAACACCCCAACAAAAATAATCATCAAAATTAAAAAAAAATTGTCGAAATTCGTAAACAAATAAAATAATACTAAATTACAGTTCAATAAGATAATATTACATTATTCTTTTCAACTAAGATAAAATTAAATTATGTACATAAGAAATGCTTACAGTTTTTACATTAGAGAATATTAATAATATCATATATTCCATTAAAATTATTGCTTTTGAATGTCAAAATAGTAAAATCTACATTGTGACAAGTTAGCTCTATCTTTTTAAAACGTAAACTTCAATTTTACTCATATGAGAAACTTTGCTCTTAACTAGTATATTGTTTTATTGAGGCATAAAATATAAATTGGACGTTATCCATTTATTTTTCTTTAAATTCTCTTTCTCCCATTTTCAACATAATTTTTAGATGAATACTAAGCTAGTATTTAGCTAAAAATTAATTCAGTTTTTTATGTTAGATTTTATAAACATGTACGAAATAAAAATTTCGTAGCCGTTTTTATCAATTTTTACGTATCTCTTTTTACTTTTAAGATAGACGTTCGAAATTTAAACATAGATTAGGCTCTGGTAGCTTAGAAAATTAGCCCTTAATATTAATCTATTTTCAAATGGAAGAATTTCAATGTTTACATTTTGAATGGTTTTCCATGAAAAATGGCTCAGATCCACAAGAATATAAGACAAAATCTGTTTTATGATATGGCGCGTATCCAAATAATACGATAGTTGAAGGCATGAACGTTCTAGGAGGAAATAGAGTTTTACCAATAATGTAACCGACACAATCAATTTACGCATCAAATGAGAAGTCACAAACAATAACGAAATATATTTATACATAGTTCGGACTACCAATTTAAATAACAAGAAAAATGAATACACTTATGACACAGCTCATTCGTACGCCAAGAGTACCAGTAAAATGAATGTTTTAAATTAACAGTATAAAGCGTCGGAAAGGTCGAGGCAACAGACGTCGAAACGTTGTATAAAGTTAAGGTGATCGTCAGAACCCATAACAGTAATTCACAGTCGGCAGTGGCCTTGTCACGGTGTCAAGGACAAGGAAGTGCACGATGACCACAGATTGTCATATTAATAGGTGGATCACTGATATCGAGAGACACGAGTGAGAGCGTCCGCCTGAAGCAGGTGCGGTGCCGTGTCAGATATGTTTCATATTGTAATTTGTTTGCACACGGATGAATCAAACAGATAATATCCTTCTGAATATGAATGAACTTTTTTTGGATGTAAACACCACATAATAATAAAAATAATTTATTATACTTTCATTTTTTTTAGATCTCATAATATTTTATTTTAATTTAAACCGTATAAGTGGTATAAGGTAAAAACTAATAATATTCAAAAATGTTAAAAAAAAACATAATTAATGAGGTATTTTACATAAACAATACTTTTAATATAAATCGATAATATATTTTATTTGAAAAATTTAATAATTATATTTAGTTGTGATAACTTACATACGTAAAAATGAATTTAAAGGTACGTGTTGAATTTTCTCATCTTTTTAGGAATGTTGACTAATAAATTGTCATCTAAATTTGATTTCATTGCGTCAACTTAAAAATAATTATTTAAATTACTTATAAATCATATTGAGTGATATTTATTTTTAATAAAAGTGGCAGCTTTTATTAAATTAATTTTTTATTACATTATTTATGACACGGGTATTTAAATATTTATAATATTAAAATCAAGTAAAGGTTTACTATTTTGAAACTCGACTCTTACTGATAAATATTCCATTTTTAAACATAAAATGATTAATAGTTAAGATTCAAGTTAATAGTTTATAATTGATATAAATATTAAAAAATATTAATGATTATGAACTACACAAAGGTTAAAAACATACTCGTTAATCATTTTTTTTAATATTTACAAAAAGATTATCATAAAACGTTACTTCCAAAATAAATACAATATTAAAAACAAAATTTTTGAATTTTACATTTATATCTTGATTTATCAACTATTAATAACTTTTTAAAATTATCCCTTATAACTTATTTTAGTTTTTAAAATGGCAACATATGTATTTAACTAGCTTATAAATAAGGAGATGATATCATTTTTAAAATGACTGGACGATAATAATTTATTGACCTAGTATGAAATTGTGAAATATTTTGTATGTTATTTATCTATGGAAAATATATATTTTTTCCATATGCATTTAAATCTCCTTTCATTATTTTATTAATTATATTGAATTTAATATAATGTTCACGAATTACCTTACAATAATATTAAATATAAGAATTAATTATACTAGTAATCTTTCAATTTTTAAATTAAATTCAAATAATAATAAATATTTCAGTTATCATAACATCTCAAAGTATAAATGAATTTCAATCATGAATTGTCATATTACAAAATAAATATATACCTCCTTCTAAACTTTCATGTGGTAATGAATGAGTTAAATTTTCCAAAGAAGTTTCATTCCTCTCTATAAATATTATCAATTAAAAATCTATTAATGAATTCAATCTATGAATTGTCATATTATAAAATAAATATGTACCTTCTTCGAAATTTTCATGTGGTAATGTATGAGTTAAATTTTCTAATGAAGTGTTATTACTCTCTAGAAATATTAACAAAAAAATCTATTAATGAATTCAATCTATGAATTGTTATATTATAAAATAAATATGTACCTTCTTCATAATTAACATGCAATAATGTATGAGCTAATTTTTCCCACGAAGTTCTATTAATTTCTAGAAACATTAACAATTAAAAATGATTAATGAATTTCAATTCATGAATTGTCATAATACAAAATAAATATGTACCTTCTTTAAAATTTTCATGTAATAATGTATGGGCTAAATTTTCCAAAGAAGTTTTATTACTGTCTAGAAATATTAACCATTAAAAATCATTTAATGAATTCATTCTATTAATTGTCATATAGCAAAATAAATATGTACCTTTTTCGAAATTTTCATGTGGTAATGTATGT
Organism: Daktulosphaira vitifoliae; assembly: GCF_025091365.1. Taxonomy (NCBI): domain Eukaryota; kingdom Metazoa; phylum Arthropoda; class Insecta; order Hemiptera; family Phylloxeridae; genus Daktulosphaira; species Daktulosphaira vitifoliae. The sequence goes on along the minus strand of NW_026099574.1, from coordinate 11,196,261 downwards.
GTTAAATTTTCCAACGATGTATTAGTACTTTCTAGAAATATTAACAATTAAAAATGATTAATGAATTCAATCTATGAATTGTTATATTACAAAATAAATATGTACCTTCTTCATAATTTTCATCTAATAATGTATGAGCTAAATTTTCCAATGAAGTTTTATTACTGTCTAGAAATATTAACAATTAAAAATCATTTAATGAATTCAGTCTATGAATTGTTATATTACAAACTAAATATGTACCTTCTTCATAATTTTCATGTGGTAATGCATGAGTTAAATTTTCCAAAGAAGTTTCATTCCTCTCTATAAATATTATCAATTAAAAATCTGTTAATGAATTCAATCTATTAATTGACATATAGCAAAATAAATATGTACCTTCTTCGAAATTTTCATGTGGTAATGTATAAGTTAAATTTTCTAATGAAGTGTTATTACTCTCTAGAAATATTAACAATTAAAAATTATTAAATGAATTTCAATCTATGAATTATCATTGGCCGGTAGCTTATGGTATTTTATTTTTGACAAGAACACTTTATTTTTTGTTTTTAATGTAGACTGTATTTTTTTTAGGATATATCTTATATTTCATATCTGAATAAAACTTTAGTTGCGCCGGACTTATCATTCGATATCTGGTTTACGACTAACTTATAATACAAAACCTATGTTGCACCACCCCCTACCTATTTTATAACAAAAGTATCTTCTGTTTTTTCTCAATATCAAACAAGCCGCCCACTTTGATTAATCAAAATCAATATAAAGTTTATCTAACAAAGCAAAATATATATATATATAAAACACAATACAAATTAAAAAAAAAAACATGTTAAAATAATTAACATACTACAAAAACATTTAAATTGACAAACATAAATTTTAATAAATCAATCGACTTCATTCGGCAATGGACTTAATTTTTAAATTGCTCGTAAGTATTCACCAAAGGCGTTTTTACCCTTGCTGTGTGGATCATGTCATCTTTACCACATATAAAACTTAATACTCGGCTCAATCGCCAAACTAGAGACTGAGATTTTATTCTTTTATTAAGACGATGGAATCCACTGACAGTTTAGGTCCCTTCTCTTTTGCCTACTTGTAGCAAGTTTGAAGTTGTGAAAGATATTCGCTACTCCAGCGTTTCCATATTTGCTGAGAAAACTTATTTACTCTACGCCAACGGTATAATCGATTTGACAGAGTATCACTTACGTTTTTCTCTGGTATTGTAGTCAATGCTTCACCAATTAAAAAAATGACCAGGAGTTAACACAGTCAAGTCGGTTGGACGAGACGACAAAGGAGTGAGAGGACGTGTGATCAGACAAGCCTCAGCGAGTATAAGCATGGTGCAAATTTCGTCGAACGTTAAATGCGATTCGCCCAGTATTCTTATTATGAACCCTTTCATGCTTTCAACAGTAGACTCCCTAACCCCCCAAAATGTGAAGCTCGCGGAGGTATAAACTTCCATTTAATACGTTAATTTGTAAAATGCTCAAATAACTTCTTTTTACGAGATTTTGAATGAAATAACTCATACACTTTCTAACTGGCGATCTGTACCATGAAAGTTTGTGCCATTATCTAAGTATATCACACTAATTTTTCCTCTCTTAGCCACAAACCTCTGTAATGCTTGTATAAATTCCTGCGTACTGAATCCATTTACCAACTCAATATGCACAGCCTTAATTGAAAAACACACAAACACACTAACATAAGCCCTTCTTAAAGGTGCATTTTTTCTTAAACTACTCTTTAACATCACTGGACTCCAGAAATCTACTCCGCTTATCTTAAAAGCTCGAGACAGTTCAACTCTATCGCTTGGCAGGTCGTTGTTAAAAACAACGCAGACAATTGTATATAATTCCTCTAATTGTATTCCTTGCATTTAATGACCAATATCTTTGCCTTATGGACCGCTGTGACATAACTTTTCATGCTCATTTTACACAGTAACAATTTAGTAAACGCCCTCTTAGCCGGTTGGTACAATCAATGGATGTTTTTGAAAGGTCTCTAATGACGCCGCATTTTTTAATCTTCCGCCCATTCTAAGTAATCCACTTTTACCCACTATTTTAATCCTTTTTTATACGATCCCCATATCGTAAAAAATATGCCGTAATACGCAATATTTTATTTAATGAAGAACATTACGTTAATAACGGAAATTCTGAATTTGCAATAATAGTCACTGTTTGAACACCTTTAACACATTATATTTAATGACATTACTTTGGGCTTCCCATAATATACCTAAAACCCTATTTAACTTTGAATCTGAACTTAATAGATCTTCTGTTTCCTTTAATTTTACCTTCATATGATCATTACTACCACTTAATAAATCAGGTATGCGCAAAATGGACCAACAGGTCTGAGTGCATGGGCATTATGTCCACCTCAATAATAACTAATAGATCAGGTATGTTAGACTCCCATTTTGACAACTCCATTACAGCTTTTTTCAATAAAGCAATAAGTTCACCTTGTAAATTAACAGTTTCTTCTCTCGATTGCGTTCCTGTAAGTAAATCATCCCTGTAAAAATCACGACCAAGTACTTCATATACCTTGGGATAATTTATTTTTTCTTCATCAGCTAACCTTTTCAGACAAGCAGTAGCTAAAAAACTAGCTGGTAAAGTACCATACGTTATGGTTTCTAATTTAAATGTCCAAACGGGATCTTCTGGATTTTCACGCATAATATTTGTTGATCCTTTTATCCTCTACTGTGACTCTAATCTAGTGGTACATTTTTACAATTTCACTAATTAAAACAAAATTATGTGTGCGAAACCTGGCTAAAATATGTATATTAATTCATCTTGAATAGTTGGTCCTTTTAATAGACAATATTTTAAACTTACACCCGATGCATCGAATACCATCCTAATTTTGGTATTAGTGCTATTTTCATTGTACACCACGTGATGAGGTAAATAACAACATAATGACTTGTCCTGTTCCTTTTCATCAATTACCTCCATCTTATGTTCTAAGCTTGCGTATTCTAACAAAAATTTTATATATTTAATAATATTAAATCATTTGTATTATTATGTTTTAACTTCATTAATGTCACTAGGCACTTGACCTGATATTACCCAACCGAATTTCGTATCCTGTAAAATAGGATCGTTTGCCTCTAATTAAATTTTCTCCTGACTGATAATTTGATAGAAATTTTCGGTTCCTAATAACAGATCTACACGGCTTGCTTTTTGAAAGTCCGAATCTGCCATCACTACGTGTTCAGGAATTTTGAATCTTTTGCTTATATATTTCATGGGAAGATTACCGATAATTCTGAGAATCACTAGACAAGTGATACATAACATATAATTATTTACCCTAGATTTTACAATTATTTGAATTGAACTACTTATATTTTTCATTGTTTGTCCAATTCCAAATATTCTATGCGATATGCATTTTCTTTTTAAACCCATTTCTTGTACTATTCGCTCGCTAATAAAATTACTTTGGTTACCAGAATCAAGTAATGCTCTACACGGCTACATTAAATTATTCTCGTCACTTATGTTTACTACAGCAGTTCCTAAAACTATTTGATCACATATCGTTAATACCGAACTGTGCGCACTGGTGGTAGCAACCGGTTCATTTTGTTTAATACTATTATTTTCGTCAGTTTATATGTTTTCATTACTTATCTGTGTTGTGGTACGTGGTGGGAAATATAATAACGAATTATGAGGTCGAGCGCATCTAATACAATTTTTAGCTGTATACTTTTTATCTGCGTGTTGGCTCAAACAAATATTTCAAAGTTTTACCTTTTCAATACGCTCTTGCAAGGATAAAGTCAAGAAAGTTGGACATCGGTAAATTGTATGTGAAAATTCACAAATAAAACATTTGATAGTTTTATCTGCAACAGTGCATGACATTGAATAATACTTTTCCCCATTTGATGTTGCTTAACGATTATTAAGCGTTTTTGATTTCTTTATAGATTCTAACATTGTGAACGGTTCTTCCAAAAATAACATCAACTCATTTGGTGATGCTACCTCATCTTTATTTGCACTTAATTCCCATGCACGCAAAGTCATTTTATCCAGTTTAATCATTAGATTATGCGTTAATAAAGGTCCCCGATCATAGGGTTTGTAGCCTAACACCTAGCGTATTTACATAGTTACTAACTATATCGATGAAATTTTACCGCTGATTCAAAACTTAACACCTCAGCGTCATAAATAGCTTTTACATGTGTTTGCAGCCGAATTTTTTTGTTATTAAATCGACTAATCAAAGTTTTCTACGCTACCTCATAGTTGCTTGCTGATGATTCTAAGCCTTACAGAACTAGAATTAGATAAAAAAGATTTAACTAACAAAAATCATACAAACTCCCTAGTACATGTTCAATCTTTACAGCAGAATCATTTGCAATACTTCAAGTCATTAACTTAATAATAGAATCAAAAATACCTAAAGCAACTATTTTTCCACACTCTCTTAGTGCAATAAATAACATTGAAAATACATGCGACACGAATGATATAAATGTCAAAGTACAAAATGCCCTTCAATATACCAAAGAAAATGGATATGATATTCAATTATGCTGGATCCCAGGTCATTAAAATATTAAAGAAAATGAACTAGCAGATCAAACAGCAAAGAACGCAATAACATACCCATCAGCAATAACAGTTCAACTTATTACAAAACAAGACTTATACTCGTTAATTTAATCGGAATGTACAATAAAATGGTAAGAGCACTGGAATTCAACCAACACAAAATTACACGAGATAAAACAAAATGTGATACCCTGGCCTTTATCACTAGAGTTACCAAGAAAATTGGAAGTAATATTAACAAGATTCAGAATAGGTCACTTACATATTACCCATAGTTATCTTATGTCTAAAAAAGATCCTCCAACCTGTGAATCCTGTAATACACGACTTACAATTAAACACAAAATGCCAGAATGCATCAATTTCATAGAAAGTAGAAGACGGGTTGGATTACCAGAACGTCTTTCAGAGATTCTTGGACTAGAAACTAAAGCAATTGAAGCCAATCTAAAATTTATAAGAATGTCTGAATTGCAAAACAAAATATAAAATATAAAATACAAATATCCTTAAATATATCGCAATAATTCATGTATTAAATAATAGTAATAAATTGTAAAATACATAAAGTTTAAAACCCTAAATTGTAAAATACCAAAATTGTAATTGTTTACCCAATGGCCTATGTGGGTAAGTATTAAATAAAAAAAAAGAGAAAAAAAATATCTATTAACATATCATTAAATAAAATAGATTCTGTAAGAACTAAAAAAAGGTGTTAACATTAAAAAAAAATAGTAGTCATATAAAAAAACACATTAAAATGAAACCAATAACTTTATTGCTTCACATCAAAGCTAATATATTTTAAGTGTTTTTTTGAATTATAAAATGTCCATTTATTTTCTTGAAATAGCCTATTTTCATTGTTAGCTAAAAATTGATTTATTATATTCTTTTTTCTGAAAAAACCTAATACATCGAGAAACGTGGTTATGGAAGGGAATTATGAATAAATAAAACTTATTTTTAATTAGTAAAATAAATATACGTAACTGGGGTCCATCTGTTCTGTATGTGGTAATATAAAAGTCTCGTAAGTGTTATAATCGCATTGAAAACCTAAATCTTCATATCTGTTTTTTATTGTCCATTGAGCTAAACTTTCGATTTTTATTTTTAAAAAATTATAGAACTTTAGATTTAGATTTTCTTCTTTTCTATTAGTTATTAGTATATTATATTCATAATTAAGTTTATGATAAAATGAAGTATAATTAATGTTATTTTTTAATTGACAAAACTTCATATCAGCATTTAATTCCATGCATCTTTCTATAAAAAAATGACTTAGCATTTTTAATTTATCAGTTATAATGTTTGTATTAGCTAGTAAAGATGATGAGTAATTTAAAGAATTTAAGAATTTTTCATTTTGTATGGCTATTATCACTTTATTCAATATATAGTTTTTCCTTTTACCGCATTTCCAAGGAACAAAATGTAAATTGTCCATAGAATCTAAAGCTCCTTTCATCAGATTTACTAACGGAATTAAGCTAGTAGATATAGTATTCAGTAACTCTATGGTGCAATTAGTCGTTTTGGAATTTTCGTCTTTTTCATTTATTAATGTGATACAATAATTTTGGAAGTAAAGTATCATTTTGAAAATTATTTTTAAAATGTTTCCATACGAACATCCTAATAATATAGTAGCACATCGTATTTGTGTTTTGTAGTTTTTACTTGTAATATCTATCCCGACTATTTTGTCAAGTTCATATGTGCGTCCTTGCATTTTAATAAAATCAATGTCCTTTATATTTTTCCATTTAGAAATTCTTAACAAGTTATTTATTAATGCTGTCTTCGATTCTGTAGTGGCTACAATTTTTAAAAACACAAAAAAATATAAGAAATATACTTTTGTATTTAGAATTGTCGGCATGTTAATATTAATTATGTAATTTTACTTCTTTAAAATAAATTTGAGAAAAAATTACACAGCTACCATAAAAGTTTTAGAAAAAACTGCTTTGAGTATACTTTTATTAGTAAATTATTAAATGGGAATATTATTTTTGTTAATTTTAGTTTTTATTAGTTCATTTTTAAAAATAGCTTAAATTTTTTCTTAATTATACATTGTACACATTTTTGATAAATCATTTTAGTCATATTTAATTAGAAAATGTCAAAGTTTAATATTGTTTGTACAATATGTATAGTTTATATACTTTTAGCTGAAAACATTTTTTCAATTAAGCTGCAATGAAAGGTGTGCTAATATTTTTAGTAAAATTGATTATCTCTTTAATCGTTTTCTATAATTCAACAATTAGAATAGATTATTACATAGCTGTAATGGACTTTTTTTTATATTAATGTATAACTAATTTATTTATTATACTTCAGAAATATTTGAAATTGATAAGCACTTTAATTGCTTTTGCTCAGAAACATCTATGTTATGTTCATTCAAACAAAACCAATAAAATGAAAACACAATGGCACAGTGAGTTAAAATCACTATCATAAAAACGCTTCGATCCAAATCTATAGATAGTGTTTAATTCTAAGAAGTTGGTGTATGATTACAAAAGCAACATCAACTCCTATTTCCTTAATCACATCCTGATTAGTAGTTCTTTGATTTAAAAATATAATATATGAATAAATACTAATTATAGTTATTAAAATTAGTATGAAATTGATATTCAATAATTTAATATTGTAATTTATACGGAGATATTTTAAAAATAATGAAGTAGTTGTATATTTCTTTACTTTTACGTGTATAAATATTTTAAGGACTTGATGCAATATTTTCAATAAAAACTGTTTGTTACTATAAATAAATGCACTGGTCTACAAGGAACTTTCATTAGAATCAAAATATACTATTCTAAATCAACTTTTCGCGTCGTTTTCAAATTTTCAATTAGACTAGAACTATTACTTCTAACTTTTTATATTATTTCAAACTAGTAAAAAATGAGTTTTTAAACTACATATAAAAATACCCTGTTAATTATAAATGCGATTACAAATTTTATGATACAGAACTGTAATATATAAATAAATTTGTTCAACTTCGATGGGCATTTGCTTTGTTTTATTTGTTCACTATTTTTATTCTTTTTTAAATGATTTTACTCAATATTAATAATCTACACTTCAGGTTAAGATAACCTATAAATATTTTTATAAATGATTTTAATTGTTTTCATCCATGTACGTGATTACCAATAAAATATATATTTATTGACAGTAAAAAAAAATCCATCGTAAAATTACGTCATTTTTTTATGATTTTTTTGAATAAATAATGAGATAATTGAATATGATGTGTTAATGGTCTGAAAATAAAATAGAAATATTATTAATATTCTATAATTTGAAACCTTATATAAATTATCAGATTTAATTATTTTTTAAAATATAAATTAATAAAAATACTTGTTTTTCACACGTTTTTTTTTTAATTTGTTAAATATGCTATATAACTAAATTGATACTGTTAAATTTGTTTGTATGTTATCAATAAAAATTAGAAAATGTATAAATTAAACCTTTTATTGATCAATTAAGCATAATTATACTAAATAAATCAATATTTTTACATTCAGGACATTTTTTATTTTCAGTAAAAAATAAATAAAAAAATTATATATCAAGAAAAATAGTTATAATATTTTTTCAAACTATTATTATTAATACTATTTTTCAATATCATTATTAATTGCGATTATTTACAGTGTATGCAATGGTTTATTCATTTTATAACTTTTAAAATTATTTACAAATGTATAATTCAATGTAGAGAATTTTTCTACTTGTAATACATACGTTTAAAAACATTTCTAAATTGACTTTTTTTAATGGCGTAACTTTCATCTTTACTTGATTGGCACTGCTAGTTATCATTGCTAACAACAATAACTTCTTGAAATGAGTATCCTTTGATGTCCAGTTACAACTATAGTAAGCAAAGTTCATTGATGATGTCTGAAATCGCATTATTTTCTTTTATTACAATATATTATAATAACCATCTCTAAAAAATAACACTAATAACTTAGATTTATTTTGTGATTGTAATAAATTTTATTTTTCGTCCACAAAATTTTACTTTTATATTATTTAGTATAATCATTACAAAAAATGTGTTAAATAAAAATAATTTAAGCAAGCAAAATATTTTTATTAATAAAGGTAATTCATTATATTAAAAAAAAAATAATAATAAAAGTAGGATAGATATCTACTTTTATTTATATGTATATCAATTATTCTTATTAACACAGGGTCGGTTGATAATTTTATTCTGTGGTAATATTAATGTAACTTAAAATGTCTAACTTGTTGATCGATTTTTCCAAAAAGAACACAGTATGAGTATAATTGAATTATTATCATAGTTATAGCCACTATATTTTTAATTGTTAGATATGATAGAGAAGGAATATTCTGAACATACGCCTATAAATTTAATAAAATATTAGTGCGTTAATTATTTATAATAAAACAAAAACAATAGTTACCAATATACACAAACACGAAATTGTATTTAAAGTAACTGAACAAACCGCTATTTGTAAAAGAACAATAGATTTTGAAATATTGTAAAATTCATTCTTATGTCTAAAATTTATAATAATCACAATAAATTATTATGAATTAATATCAAATATTTTAAATATAGATTTAAAAATATAATTTTCATTATATACAAATATAGTAAAATTTAATTTAAAATGCTAGAGATTGAAAATAATATTACTAAAATATCAAAATTTGATCCTGATAATTATCAAAACTCCTTATAGTGGTTGTGTTTTTCGATATGAAGATGTTTACCTCACACCCAAATATTTTGTAATGAATAAGTGCACTTATGAATTTACAACTTAATCAAATGCCGTCTTCTATAAATAAATACATTTTTTTTGCTCTAAAGTTTAAACAGTTGTAACTCATTTAAAATCATATAAATTAAAAATATTTTTTAAGAAACACATTTTTTTTTAATTAATTAATATGGTGATATAAAACAAAATTGAGGTAGTCACATAAAAATTGAAAGTTGATACGAGTTTAATGTAAAAGAGGCTAGTTGTAAAAAATTAATTTTTCGTGAAAACCAGCCTAACAATGTATCATTATTGTTAAAAAAATAAAATAATGATTAGCTCAAATATTTTCAAAGATATTTCATGAAGAGTAGTTAAGAATTTACTTTGTATATACAGGGTGTAAATCTTTCGAACCATAGTAATGTATGGGCGGGCGAGTATCCTGGTAAAGTGTAAAATAGGACCTGGTTTTTTTTTTTTTTTTTTTTTTCCAAAATTGGAGAAATTTTGGAATAACCGAATTTTTCTAATATTAAAAATAAATCATACCACAATATTCCCCGCAAAATTCTCATACAAATTGAGTGGTCACTCGATTTTTTGTAACTTTTGCGACCTCTCCTGAACTTTGGGCTCAAAGTTGGAAAAAAATTTCACAATAGTGTGACCCATCACTTTGTATGGAAATTTCACTGGGAGTCCTGTGATGTAGTTTATTTTTAGTATAAACGATTAAATAACAAAAAAAACCAAAAAAACCTACAAATAATGTAATATTTATGCATTTTTATTGCACAAAAAAAGAAGCTATATTTTATAGGTTATCTAATATTATGTGCAACTTAATAAGTGACTATTCAATAGTGAACAGTATTTTTCGAACATTTAAATAAACATTAACAAGCTCAGTGATGTACCATATTCTCATTATTGATTAATTTCGGAAAAGAGTAGTGTGCCGATTACATTAAAATAATTATTTCTAATTATCCTATTGTAATAAAGTTAAAAATATTCATTTCAATATTATAATTGTTTTATTTCCCCGACCTAAAAAGAAAAAAATTTATAATTTTATAACAGTTTCAATGATAAAAATTATAATCGGTTTGAATAAATAATAAAAGACGAAATAAACTCATGAAATTAAAAAAAATATCACATTATTTGTAGGTTTTTTTGGTTTTTCTTGTTATTTAATCGTTTATACTAAAAATAAACTACATCACAGGACTCCCAGTGAAATTTCAATACAAATTGATGGGTCACACTATTGTGAAATTTTTTTCCAACTTTGAGCCCAAAGTTCAGGGGAGGGCGCAAAAGTTACAAAAAATCGAGTGACCACTCAATTTGTATGAAAATTTTGCGGGGAATATTGTGGTATGATTTATTTTTAATATTAGAGAAATTCGGGGGAGTTACTCCAAAATTTCTCCAATTTTGGAAAAAAAAAAAAAAAAAACGAGGTCTTATTTTACACTTTACCATGATACTCGCCCATACATTACTATGGTTTGAAAGATTTTCACCCTGTATATATTATACAGAATAATCTGTGATACATAAACCACTCGATTACTGGTGATATAATAAGTTTCAGAATTTTATTTTTAGTTACATATAATTCTTGATTTGATTTGGTTTTTTTTTAGTTAATTTTTACATATATGTGAATAATGTCGGAGGGAGAGACACCAAAGTTTTTCAGAATTGAAAAAATCTATATCAAATCACCCAGAATGGTTTACGACTATGACAATTTGTATTTTTAATTTTATACCTGTTTTTCCTAGTACATGATAAAAAAAATATATAGGTGAAAATAGATTTATGTTTTGACAAAAAAATGAAATCACGAATATCAGTATTTCATAAAAATCATTATATTTATGTTTCAGATAGTAAATTATACCTCTTGTTCATTATAAAGTCTAAAATTTTCAACAATTATAGTTTTAACTCGTAATTATGAATTACAATGTAAAGTATGTTATAATGTTTAATTTGTATCATTTAGCATTTTGAATTTAATACACCGTGTTTACTATTGTTAATTTCAAAATTCTTTATTTTTACATATTACTTTTTTTTTTAATAATGAACTGTTCAATAGGGTCATATCTACAATAAAAGCGTCATTCAAAAACTTACCATATTAGCATTCATTCTATTTCAGATTGTTTGAACAATATTAATGATTTTCAATTTGATGAAAAAGAATTATTATGTCAGAGGCATGAAAATATTGCTAACATATGCGAGTATCTATAAAGACAATCTACATAGCCTTATAAAGAGGAAACTTATCTAGTAGTATGCCAAAAAAGAAGAACTAAATAAAAGAAATAGCACATCTAAAGATAAATAACTTCGATTTGATAAAGTAGTAAGTCAACAAGTGTAAAAATATTGTATGATTCAAATTTGTTAAAACAGAGAATAGTTGAGATAAAAATGCCTAAAATTCGTTATTCTAGAAATTTTAAGTTTTTTTTAACTTATTTTACTAAAAAAAAAAGGCCAAAGTAAAAATTACTTAAAAAGTCAATTAAAAATTAAAGAGTTCTATTTTTGATTATTGAAAATGTTGAAGACATTTTAATGAAAACGTATTGAGATTTCAAGTTGTAAGTATAAATACAATGATTTCGACGGAATTTTTACGAAATAACAGTATTTTGCGATTTCAAAATTTTGACATTTTGTTATTTTTATTTAAAATACTTTTTTCATTTATAACTAGGTAATTCATGTATGCAATTTCTAAAAAATTTTAAATAGTTGCGCAACCTGGATGATTTGATGTGAATTTTTAAAAAAATTATTTAGTTTTACCTCCTAAATCATTTCAAATACATGTAAAAATAAACCAAAAAAAATGTGACGCAGTCGCATCGTACTTCCGGGTTTATCACTGAATGGTGACTACGACACAGTTGCCTCTCCTCGTTCAACAGGTCGCACTACGCTGGGTGATTATGGGAGACATGAATCGGTCTAGCATATATATTAGGCAAATCTACAGGCCCGTCACGTAATCAGCGCGTTATGCGAAATGCAAAAATATGCAGTTCACCGCAATCAAATACGGAGAAACGGAAGAAACGTATGGTAAAAAGAGAAGTTCGGAAATACTGGAGAGTAATGCAAAACGTCCTGATCAAGAAACACAAGCAGCTTTCTCCGAGAACAGTTTGCCGAACAAATCTGTGGAAGATTCGGGTCTTTGGATAAGAAGCTAAAGCCCTCGACGGTTAGCTACTGGACATTATTTCTTCAAGTAAACAATCGGACTTACGGAATAACAACCCGAAACAAGTAGAAATAACAGGTCAAATTAAGAATTTTACCGAAAGGATTTAAAAAAATAAACAATTTTCCCCGAACAAACCAAAGGAATGCATCAACTCTAGTGTAATAACCTAGAACTCCGGTGTCTTCAGTGGGAATTTAAAATTTCCTGAGGGGGAAAGCAATCCTCTTTCGGGTCATCTTTCGGTAAAAATAACGCTATTCATAATTCGTCCCGTGAAAATCACCGTACATGCTTTGAGGAAGGGGATTGGAACCCAACTGCGCACATCCCTTATCAAGTGCGGATAAAAAATTTCACACCGGCTTGTCCCTAAGTGTCTGGACTCCGTGCAACTAGCAAAAAATTATGCGAGGGACTGATTATGACTAAAGGAAAGCGTCAGTTGAAGCTGCATGAGACTGCCATGAATCATGACGCCTCAGGAGGTAATCCTAACAATCATTATCTGTTACAGAATGACCGGCAACCAGTTGCAAGGGAAAGCCCGTCCATATTGTCAACTTGCAGCCGAAACAGCAGCGCTTATGTTTCAGTAGGTGCGCAGACTAATGCGCCAGGTAGCTGGTTTTATAGGAGAGCCTTTCGGTAGTACGCCGAAGAATAAGACCGTGGATCGGGTGCGACGAGCCGAAATGTAGCAGCTGCAGAGTCAATCGTTCCTCTGGACAGCATTTGACAGAGGTTTGACGGATTGAGGGCAACATACCGGAAATGGCCACAACCGAAAACAGAGAGAATCGAAAACTGTACGATCACAACACACAGCCCCCCCCCCCCGTTGGCTAACCAAAGCAACAGGCTCATGAGTATCTGGAGCAGACCCATCAAAAACACTGTTACAGCGTGCGAGACGCAAAGGTCGTGAGTGCCGCTAAGGTCTGAACCATCAGCAATTTCACCAGCCCCGGCGACCCACGTCATGGAGAAACCACATGAAGAAGGGAGTAAGACTCATCTCAACGAAACCGGGAACCAACAATAAAGTCTTCCAGTAGTGTTTGTCGAAGAAGACCGAGGGGGTCCATTACGAAGTCCTGCATATTGACTTCGTACAACTGGATGAAATGGAGGATGAGTTAGAAGTCTAAGTCTTGAATGCCCCACAAATTATGGTTCCGGACTTCCATTAGTTGGAGGAAGGGCTAAAAGACCAGCGCCCCTAGGCTCGAGGTGTTAGCTGACCAGTCGGACTGAGGGGGGAGTATGACGCAGTTGTATCGCACTTCTTGCTTTACCACTAGATGGTAATAGCGACATAGCTGTGTTTCCTCTTCTAACAGGTCGCGCTATGCCAGGTGACGTGATCCGACATGTAAACTTAACTCCTTACGATAACTTATCGTATCACTTTGATGTACTCCAATCCTAATATTAATTATTATCAATATTAATTAAAAATATGTTGTGATTAATATTTAACCGCTGCGTAATCATTTATTTTCAACAAAGAAACCTTGATTCCATTAAATATCAGGTCTATCATATAATTTTAACACATTCTAATTCGAAGTTTAAAGTTGGAGAATAAGGGTAATTTTTTGGTCATTTGCATATAACTTGTAAAAGAACATTAGCAAAATAAAACACAAGATATAAATTGTCGTTATAAATAATTTTTATATATTAATTTCCTATAACTTTTTTGATAAATCCATTAAAAAAAAGGAATCGTTGATTTTTCCTAGAAGATCACTATTTTGTATATTATAATACGCTTATTTTATTTTTTTTATCAAAAAATATGTAGGCAATTATTTAAAAAATCATTTATATCTGTAGGTGAGACTACAAAAGTTCATAGAAAAATTCTCTTCGTCTATAACTAAAGACTATCCTTCGTAGGTAAAATTTTATTTAAAAAATTAACTTACACCATAACTTTTTGATGGTCTGATAAAATTGAAGAAAATTTATACTTGAATAGATTTAGATCAACTGCAATAATAAAAAAAATTAATTACAAAAAATATTTTTAAAGTTTTACTTTTTACAAATTTTTAAAGGAAAATTTTTAGCTTCGAAGCGAAACTGAGAAGGTATTGGTTTTACTAAGATGCGTTTATTTTTTTTTTATTTTTTTTTTTTTTGTGTCTGTTACCACTTTTTCTAAGCTCTCACCGAACGGATTTCTTTCAACGATACGTCAAAAGATCACAAATTGTATCTAGTCGAAGACATTACCCTCAAAAATTGAAAAAAATTCCCTCGTTCCCCGTAAATGGGGGTAACCTCCAAAAAAATTATGAATTTAAAAATAGCTAATTTTCGAAATTTTTTCAATTTTTTTTACTTAAAAGTGCCATAACTTTTTCAAAAATAAACATATCAATATAATTCTTTTTTATATAGATGAATAATATCATTACCTTTCATTTGGTATATTTTTTTCATAAATTTAACCCTTAACCTGCCCACAAGGGGGGATTTAAAATGAAAACTTTTTCACAAAAAATTAATTTTTTTAACTTAAATTTTGAAAATGTTCCGGAAGGTCTGACACTTTTATATATATCTTAAATTAAAGCTAATGTAATATGCTTTATCATGAAAAAAAAAAATTTCGGACTTTATCTTATCTTCATGGTGAAAATGGCTACCGAATGCTATTTTTGTGTGAAAATTTTCGATTTTGTATTTTCCATTTTTAACTTTATTATGCTATAACTTTTTGAAAAATGTATGAATCATTACAATTTTTTTATGAGAAGTAGTATTTATATAGATCTTTCATTCGACATACTGTTTTTTTAAATCGGACCATTTCCCTAAATACAGGGGGGATTCAAAACATAAAAATGCATATAGAAAGTAGAACTTTTTCAACTTAACTTTTGAAAGTGTTCCGGAAGGTCTGACACTTTTATATATATCTTAAATTAAAGCTAATGTAATATACTTTATAATGGTAAAAAAAAATTTCGGACTTTATTTTATCTTCATGGTGAAAACAGACATTAAACTTAATAAAAAAAATACGATTTTTGTAAAAAAATTCTTTTTTATATTTTTAACTTTATAATGCTATAACTTTTTGAGAGATCTATGGATCAATATAATTCTTTTTTTTGTAGATGCATGATGTCTTAACCTATCATTTGGTATAATTTTTTTATAAATCTGACTTTTTACCTGCCTACAGGGGGGATTCAAAATGACAACTTTTTCAACTTAAATTTTGAAAGTGTTCCGGAAAGTCTGACACTTTTATATATATTTTAAATTAAAGCTAATGTAATGTACTTTAT
>NW_026099574.1:11174857-11180216 GCF_025091365.1 Daktulosphaira vitifoliae | reverse complement strand
TTCGGACTTTATTTTATCTTCATCAAACGGTGAAAATGGCTACCGAATGCTATTATTGTGTGAAAATTCTCGATTTTATTTTTTACATTTTTAACTTTATAATGCTATAACTTTTTGAAAAATGTATGAATCATTACAATTTTTTTATGAGAAGTAGTATTTATATAGATCTTTCATTCGACATACTGTTTTTTTAAATCGGACCATTTCCCTAAATACAGGGGGGATTCAAAACATAAAAATGCATATAGAAAGTAGAACTTTTTCAACGTAACTTTTGAAAGTGTTCCGGAAGGTCTGACACTTTTATATATATCTTAAATTAAAGCTAATGTAATATACTTTATAATGGTAAAAAAAAATTTCGGACTTTATTTTATCTTCATGGTGAAAACAGACATTAAACTTAATAAAAAAAATACAATTTTTGTAAAAAAATTCTTTTTTATATTTTTAACTTTATAATGCTATAACTTTTTGAGAGATCTATGGATCAATATAATTCTTTTTTTTGTAGATGCATGATGTCTTAACCTATCATTTGGTATAATTTTTTTATAAATCTGACTTTTTACCTGCCTACAGGGGGGATTCAAAATGACAACTTTTTCAACTTAAATTTTGAAAGTGTTCCGGAAAGTCTGACACTTTTATATATATTTTAAATTAAAGCTAATGTAATGTACTTTATTATGCGAAAAAAAAATTTCGGACTTTATTTAGTCCAAACGGTGAAAATGGCTACCGAATGCTATTATTGTGTGAAAATTCTCGATTTTATTTTTTACATTTTTAACTTTATAATGCTATGACATATTGAAAAGTGTATGGATCAACATTATTTTTTTATGATAAATAATATTTTTTAATAATTCCTTTTTCATTAACATACTTTATCTTAATTAGGATATTAAAAATGAACTAGCAGATCATGTAGCTTTTGGAATAGTCCACCAATTTTTTAAAATTAAAAAGTATCTAAAGATTTGCATCGAAGCGTTTTTTATGATAGTGATTTTAATCACTGTCAGATATCATTATACTTGATCCATCTATGCCACGTCACCACTGTGCCGCGACCCCCCTGTGCTGGGTTTTTTTTTGAGTATTATTAACATGCAATTTTATAATTTGTTATTTTTGATTAGCAGGTTTAGTAATCCTGGTTAATAAAATAATTTTCTAGAAAATTATTAGTCACAACTAAAAGTTTATTTACTATTATAAAGTTGTTATTAATTTTATGGCAAACGTGTATACAAGTTGAAGGTCTTGATATAAAACTTTTTAGAGAATAATTTGTTGTTAATTATGAATTAAAGTTTTTAGAAGGAATTTTTATAAATTTACTTTTATTATTAGACTTTTCGTGATATTTATATATCTGCAATTCATCACTAAATTTTTGAATGTGGTATAAGTAACTTTTTCCTAATAGAGTGGAAATTTTTTCGAATTTTGAGGATAACATAGGGAAATAACTAAATGAATTTTAATCATTTAACGTATGCGGGTGGGTGTCGGGTGAATATCGCCGTCCCCCCGCAACACGGGAGCCTCCTCGTCTCCCCGGAATGGGTACCTTAGGCCCAGTCCACATTCCTTTCACCTCTTCCCTCTTCCTGCTTGTCCGGGTCTAGGCTATTACATGATGAGTAGCCTCGGCCTACCTCCATTTTCCTACGGCTTTCCACGGGGTAGAAGCCGCCCCATCCAAGGCGACTCGCATAGCTATGAGGTATGCGGGCCGTTGGGGCGCCTTTCTGATAAACGTATCGTTGAAAAACCTCATAGTTAATTAATATTAATAAGATTCTGAAGATTCTTCTCACGATGAAACAATATTGTGTTGAGGTCAATGATATTCATTGAAATTAATCAATAAGATATGTTGAAAAAATTCTATTTTCAGCTAAAAGTTTTTCTTTGTGATTGGTCCCATTAAAAAATCTCAATTAACCATGAACAGTAAAAATTATCTTTATCGTTTATGTGTTAATAAATTTTAAAGTGTAAAATTTATCGTAAAATTAACTTACCATTCTTATTATTAGGTTGATGACCAAATGTATGAAGAGTTGATTCAATAGTTTTTAGTTGTGCGAGTACCGTCAAACCTAATGAAATCACAAAGTTGTCAAAAATAATGCACATAGTTATACTATGGACCACACTAAATGCTTCCAATATATAGAACATTATATAAAAATTTGTATAGTTTTCAATAGATAACGGTTGATATAATAGATTTATTACATTATATGGATAGACAATTATATGATCGTCATTACTTTTCACTGTAAAACGATGCACAAAAATCGGACCACATAAATAAAATAACAATACCAATAACCAAGCAGCTGTATTTAAGATAGTATACTTGGTGATTTTATTTTTATACAACTCAACAATATCATTCCTGTAATGACCATTCTTAAAAATATCAATGTTTATCATAGAAATCAGATTCCAAACTTTATGCGGTGTACGTGTGAATCGAGAAACTTTTGTTATGTCCAATATTGCACAAATAATTATATTCGAAGAATTGATAACGAAGTTAAGGTCATGTATTCCAAAAAAAAAGCCAGTTATGGAAATAATTAAAACAATTGCAATTATAACTTTAAGCGCCTCGTGAAGTATTAAATAAATATTATAGCCGCATATTGTATTATAATTGGTATTCGGATCGATAACAGGATACAAATAAAATATTTTAAGAAATTGAATATTTAAAATACTGTCACTTTTGACCTCAACACATTTCTTTGATTTTCTGAAAATAATATAAAATATAATAACGTAAGTTATTTTTAAGTATGTGTCGTTTTATAAAAAAAAATGTATAGACTACCTCATATTTAACAAATTCAAACAATCATTTAATAATATTCCAATTTTAGTTCATCTGGTCACAAAAAAACTTTAGTATAAACAATTTAAGATGAAAATTCGACAAATTTATCACCATGAATATAAAATACTTTAGCTTTTTATTTTTCAGTGAAGAAAATATTTACAAAATTCGTTAAAAAAAAATATTTCTAAGATAGTAAAAATGATACGTCGTTTAACTCAATAATCAAATTATTATTGACGTAGCAAAAATAACAAATGTATACATAAATGTATTCATATAGTAAACATTTTCAGTAAAAAAACATAACTATTATAAACTCTATTCGTGTTTTACACAAAAATTATTGAACAATAAAACTTAGTGTTTTATTATATTTTAGGGTTTATTATTCTTTGAAACGAGTGTCATATTACAAAATGGAATATTTATTATTAATTTTATTTATAAAATGTCAAAGCAGTAATTTTATTAAAAAAGATAAAAAGAGCATGATAAAATAATTGACATAATTTTTAGCTTTTGACATTTATATCAACTAAAATTTTCTAATAATAATTTTGATAATGTTATTTTTTGTTGACATGAGAATATTTTATATTCTTTAAACTAAGGTGTATTTGTTTTTTTATTTATTAAATTCATTTTTTATTAAATATAATACAATAAAAAAGTAAGTTTCATATTTTTGGTAACATTTCAAATATGAACTTTTACTAAATAAGTAAATAATTATTACAATTTATTTTAAAAATCATAAATAGTTAAGTCTGGAGATTAAATAACTTACTGTAAAAATATTGTATACTTCAGTTATTTTAAAAGATGACTGAAATATGATAGTAGAAAAGATGATTTAAACCCTGGTATAAACCAGGGCTTATTAGTAATTGACCTGTCTTGCTCAGATGTGAGGATTTCCCTCATATAGTTTTTATATTGAGAAACACTGTTTTGCTCGTTGTTATATTTGATAGTGAAAAATAGCTAAAAGTCAATTTATATTTTACTTGTTCGGATGTGCGTTCGAACTTGGTTTCAATCGACAGAAGTAATTCAAACATCTTATTGTTATATATTTATGCAATAATTTATAAATCATCAAAATGTTGATTCTGAAATTAGTATGGCTATATCAAAAATTATTTAATTGATTGATTTATTTAATCTAAAGTAATAATAAATTTGAGGCGAATATAGAAGAAATCGAAATAAATGAAAAAGTAAGAGCAGCAAATAAAATAAAAAAGATTTTTTTAAAAGTTCTTCATTTTTACTTTAAAAAAATTTTATGTTCGATAAAACTTGTTTTGATCTTTTTAGCTTCAATGCGAAGCTGAGAAGGTATTAATTTTACCTTGATGACTTTATTTTTATTTTACATTTTTGTGTGTCTGTCGTCATCTTTTTTCATCTTTCACAGGACCGATTTCTTTCAACGATACGTCAATGCGATCACAAATCGTATCTCATTGAAAACATTCCCCATAAAAATTGAAAAAATTCACCTCGTTCCCCATAAATGGTGGAAATCCACCAAAAAATTATTTATTAATTAATTTTTTTATTACTTTATCAGCCCATTAAAGGCCATAGCAGGCCTTTCCCAAAGGAGGAGGTTTCTTAACCATTTGTACTTCGGGACGGGTGGTTAGTCCGACACTGGAGAGAGGGACCGAACTGATCTCTCGTTTGGCTAATGAAGGTGTTCGTGACCGAGTTTCGAACCCGAGGCAGTGCGCGTTACCGACTCGACCACACTGTCCCTCTACCAAAAAAAAAATTATGATTTTTAAAATCGTTAAATATCGACATGTTTTTACTTTTTTGTTCTTAAAACTACCATATTATACCAATAAATTAACGAAGCAAAATAACTTTTTTATATTAAAACCTCAGGTATTTCCCTTTCTTTTAATATAATTTTTTTGAAAATCTGACTCTTTACTTTCCAATTAGGGGAATTAAAAATAGCAATTTTCACATAACAATTTAACTTTTTCAACTTCAGCTTTGAAAATGTTCCGGAAATACTGCATTTTTTAAACATATGTTATTAAAGCTTATATTACGTACTATAAATTAAAAAACGGTAGCAAAGTGGGGTCGAGGCACAGTGTGGACGAGGCACAGATGGGACAAGTATAGATGATATCTAACAGTGATTAAAATCACTATCATAAGAAACGCTTCGATGCAAATCTGTAGATAGTGTTTCATTTAGAGAAATTGGTGGATTATTCCAAAAGGAACATCAACTCTTATTTCTTTAATTATATCCTGATTAGCAGTTCTTTGATTTTAAAATATAATATATGAATAAATACTAATTATAGTTTTTAAATTCAGTATGAAATTGTGAGCCCAGCTATGATGTATGGTTGTTAGTGTTATATAGTGTTGGGCGGTTGATAAGAAAGTAGAGCAGAGAATAAGTGTAGCAGAGATGAGAATGCTTAGTTGGATGAGTGGAGTGACTAGAGAAGATAGGATAAGGAA
>NW_026099574.1:11169303-11171472 GCF_025091365.1 Daktulosphaira vitifoliae | reverse complement strand
TATTAAAAAAAAAAAAATAACAAACATCAACTTTTAGAAAAACTTCATAAATTATAAATCATAAAATTAAGTTCATAAAATATATATAATAAAACAAATTTTAAAAGATCAATATTGAATAATAATAAACAAATAATATTTAAAAAATTATAAATAAGACTAGGTATTTTTCTTAAATTTCAGACTTCTGATAACTTCAGTTTTTTAACTGAATATAAGTTTTATAACATATTTTAAAAGTATTTAACAAAATAATATATACTGTAGTCAATTTTTTATTAATTTAGTGTGAAATGCTCTGATACATTCTGGGCATACAGCACATTCTGAATCACTAGGGATTTCTAAATCCAAAAAAAAAAAAACTATATATTTATCCCTGAGATCTATTTTTAAATAGAAAAAAAACATCATAGTATAAAGTGTTATTATTTTTCATATAATAGGCACAGTGATATCATTCGATACCACATGGTAACTAAGCAATTTCAAATGCATAACAACATTATATTGTTTTAATATTGACAAATATGAATAGATCGTACTATTTTATGTAATAAAAGTAATTAATTATAAATATACTTACATTATTTGGTCGTTAATTATATATAAAAAAAAAGTAAAATTTGACTTTTTCAAATGCACAAAACAGTTTCGCGTTTATTAATATATATCTTTCAACGATAACACAACCAAGTAGACCGATGCGTAATGTTCCGTACATTAAACCAAAACAATAATAACATTGCTACCACAATTTTTCGATTTTATATAAATTCTACAATTTAGTGGTATCATATGATGCCACCGTGCATGAAGAGGTTAAAATTCGAGAAAATCGTTCTCTTCATTCTAGTCATTTTTCTTATAAATATTACAATTTTTTATATTTTCATATCCTAAACTCCTATTTTATGCGTGAAAAAATACAAGAAAAGTATTTAATCGTGTTATATATTTTTTTTTCATATTTATAACTACAATTTTCCTGATTTTTTTGGTTTTTTGAGATTTTTAGCTTCGATGCGAAGCTGAGAAGGTATTAATTTTACTATGATGAGTTTTTTTATTTTTTTTTTTTTGTGTCTGTTACCACTTTTTCTCAGCTCTCACCCAACGGATTTCTTTCAACGATACGTCAAAAGATCACAAATCGTATCTAGTCGAAGATATTACCCTTCAAAATTGAAAAAATTTTCCTCATTCCCCGTAAATGGGGGAAACCTCCAAAAAAATTACAAATTTAAAAATCACTAATTTTCGAAATTTTTTCAAATTTTTTAAATTAAAAATGCCATAACTTTTTAAAAAATGAACATATCAATATAATATTCTTTTATATATATGCATGATATCATTACCTTTCATTTGATATATTTTTTTTGTAAATTTGACCTTCTTTCTGCCCACAGGGGGGGATTTAAAATGATAACTTTTTCACAAAAAATTAACTTTTTCAACTTAACTTTTGAAAATGTTCCGGAAGGTCTGACACTTTTATATATATCTTAAATTAAAGCTAATGTAATATACTTTAATTTGAAAAAAAAAAATTTGACCTCTGGACTTGTCTTCGTGGTGAAAGTTGACATCAAAGTTAATAAAAAATTACGATTTTTGTAAAATAATTTTTTTTTATATTTTTAACTTAATAATGCTCTAACTTTTTCAAAAATGAACATATCAATATAATTTTTTTTTATATAGATGCTTGATGTCTTTACTTATCATTTGGTATATTTTTTTTGTAAATCTGACACTTAACCTGCCCACAGGGGGGGATTTAAAATGACAACTTTTTCACAAAAAATTAACTTTTTCAACTTAACTTTTGAAAATGTTCCGGAAGGTCTGACACTTTTATATATATCTTACATTAAAGCTAATGTAATATGCTTTATCATGAAAAAAAACAATTTCGGACTTTATCTTATCTTCATGGTAAAAACGGCTACCAAATGCTATTTTTGTGTGAAAATTTTCGATTTTATAATTTACATTTTTTACTATAAAGTACTATAACTTTTTAAAAAATGTATGGATCAATACAATTTTTTCATGAAAAGTATTATTTATATACATATTTTATTGGATATACTTTTTTTTTAAATCAGACTATTTCCCTATATATGGGGGGGTTTCAAATATAAAAAATGCATATAAAAAGTA
>NW_026099574.1:11148987-11166644 GCF_025091365.1 Daktulosphaira vitifoliae | reverse complement strand
AAAAAAAAAATTTGTCCCGACGATCTATCTTCTATACGCAAATGGCTACCATATTGAAAAATATACTATTTTTGTATGATAATTATGGGTTTTGTATTTTATTTTAATAGAAGTTGATGTTGCTTTTGCAATTATCCATCAATTTTTTAAAATTAAACACTATCTACAGATTTGCATCGAAGCGTTTCTTATGATAGTGATTTTAATCACTGTCAGATTAAATCTATACTGGACCCTACTATGCAATGTCTCCACTATGCCGCGACCCCACTGTGCTACCGTTTTTTTTTAAATTAAACGCTATCTAAAGATTTTCATCGAAGCGTTTATTTTTGATCGTGATTAATCACTGTCAGATATCATTATACTTGATCCAACTATGCTACGTCATCACTGTGCCGCGACCCCCCTGTGCTCGGTTTTTTAAATTTTAAAACGTTAATGGGACAAGAAAACTTCAGATTCAAATTCAGTAGAATAAAATACATAAAAATCATACTCAATCTGAATCCAAAAAATTGTTTTCATCTCGATAGTTTCGATTTTTCATGATTTATTGCAATTTTTGGGTTTTTTTGCTATTTTTCAAATGTTGACGACTCAACGGGCTAATTAACGTTCAAATTCAGTTTCAGTAAATTGAAATACATAAAAATCATACTTGATCAGGGTCCACAAAATTTTATTCATCGCTGTGATTGCAGTTTTTCGCAATTTTTTGCTAATCTATATTAAATACAGAATCAGTGGTATTTTGAATGTTTTGCCAATGCCCCCCCCCCAAGTCGAGAAAATTGATTTAAAATATTTTTAAATTAGGGTCATTTGTCTTCCTGAGATCGCAGTGTGTATGGTCGAGTTGAGAACACGTAATCCTATGACACGTACGTACTCGTGATCGAATTCCATCGACTAAAAAAAACTTTTACATTTTTTTTCACTGTATTCTATTTGAATTATTAATTTTACGTAATATTTTTTAAATTATATTTTACTATAATAGGTACAATGCGATTGAATAGTGTACTATTTAATTTAATTGAACAAATATTCTCATTTTATTTTATGTATTCTATATTAAAAATTGATAATTATTCAAAAATGTATTATAATAATAAAATAGAACTTACCATCAGATTACTTGTAACCTCTTAATATACACAATAATCCAATACTAGTTTATATAAAAATAATTAATATAATTGAACAACGACCATGGTAAGGCTTATGAAACTTTTTAATGTCTTCTACTTCTCTTTCACTTTTATCTTAACTACATGCTAATCATTATGCATTGTACAAAATTAGTAATATTTTAAATAAATTAAAAAATGTTTTCAACATATTTACAGTAAGATTACACTAGTATTTTTCGTTTATGTTTTTAATTGAATAAAGTTCCACCATAACAAAGTGTCCGCATTATTAAGTAATACTATAGAAAGAGAGCATATGAATCAGTGAAATGGTCATAATATTCATCTGATTAGTTTCATATAAACATAGAATTTTATTGAGTTAAAATATGTATTTAAAAACTAAAAAAACCAAAAGCAACAAAAAAATGTGATTACAACATGTGTTTTATTATTTAAAAATGTGTAGTTAAAAATTTGAAGACATAATGTCAACATCATTTAAATGAATAAAAAAAAATCAAAAATTTATCAAAAAAGCATTTGATAAAGTAGACCACAGAATTTTAATACACACTCTAGATACTCTAGGTATTGGAGATCCTCTTCTTGCCTGGTTTCATTCTTATTTATCTAATCGTCAATACTATGTTTCTACTTCCAATTCAACCTCAAATACCTTCTATAGATCTTCTGGCGTACCCCAAGGTGCAATTCTTTCTCCTCTTCTATTTGCCCTTTTCATAAATTCCTGTTATTAATTGCCTGTAATAATGTTAAAATAAAAATAAAATAAAATAAAATTGAGTTAAAATATGTATTTAAAAACTAAAAAAACCAAAAGCAACAAAAAAATGTGATTACAACATGTGTTTTATTATTTAAAAATGTGTAGTTAAAAATTTGAAGACATAATGTCAACATCATTTAAATGAATAAAAAAAAATCAAAAATTTATCAAAAAAGCATTTGATAAAGTAGACCACAGAATTTTAATACACACTCTAGATACTCTAGGTATTGGAGATCCTCTTCTTGCCTGGTTTCATTCTTATTTATCTAATCGTCAATACTATGTTTCTACTTCCAATTCAACCTCAAATACCTTCTATAGATCTTCTGGCGTACCCCAAGGTGCAATTCTTTCTCCTCTTCTATTTGCC
This sequence comes from Daktulosphaira vitifoliae, assembly GCF_025091365.1. Lineage (NCBI taxonomy): Eukaryota > Metazoa > Arthropoda > Insecta > Hemiptera > Phylloxeridae > Daktulosphaira > Daktulosphaira vitifoliae. The sequence goes on along the minus strand of NW_026099574.1, from coordinate 11,164,345 downwards.
CTTTTCATAAATTCCTGTTATTAATTGCCTGTAATAATGTTAAAATAAAAATAAAATAAAATAAAATTGAGTTAAAATATGTATTTAAAAACTAAAAAAACCAAAAGCAACAAAAAAATGTGATTACAACATGTGTTTTATTATTTAAAAATGTGTAGTTAAAAATTTGAAGACATAATGTCAACATCATTTAAATGAATAAAAAAAAATCAAAAATTTATCAAAAAAGCATTTGATAAAGTAGACCACAGAATTTTAATACACACTCTAGATACTCTAGGTATTGGAGATCCTCTTCTTGCCTGGTTTCATTCTTATTTATCTAATCGTCAATACTATGTTTCTACTTCCAATTCAACCTCAAATACCTTCTATAGATCTTCTGGCGTACCCCAAGGTGCAATTCTTTCTCCTCTTCTATTTGCCCTTTTCATAAATTCCGCTCCATCAATCCTCCATAATGCAAAATTACTAATATTTGCTGACGACATGAAACTTTTCCTCCGTATCAAATCCATATCCGACTGCCATCTACTACAAAAAGATCTACTGCGATTTACAAACTGGAGTGAATCCCTCGGCCTTTCTCTTAATATTAAAAAATGTTCTATCATGTCATTCTTCCGACGTAGTCCTCATATCGTTTTTCCTTATTCCGTAAATAACATTCCTTTAATTCGTTCCTCTGAGTCAATACGTGATCTTGGATTTATTTTCACACATAATCTTTCTCCTAACAAACATATTCAGCATATTACTTGTAAAGCTCTTAAACTCCTAGGTTTCATCTCCCGTATCACTCAAGAATTTAAACTATCCAACTCTCTCAAAACTCTTTACACCTCCCTTATTCGCCCTATCCTTGAATACGGCTCTGTTCTTTGGGATCCCCAAACAGCTGTCGCAAGGGCTTCAATTGAAAGGGTTCAAAGAAAATTTTTAAACCTTATTGCATATCGCCTAAATATTCCCCATAATCCTCATGATTACTCACCTGTCCTTTTATCCCTACATCTCTCCAGTCTTTCTGATCGACGACATAATTCTAACCTCTCCTTCCTAAACAACCTCTTATCCAACAAAATAGATTCCAACCAGCTTCTCAGCCTTTTAAAATTTAAAATTCCTCTTCGTACCACCCGCTCTAATACTACCTTTCTCATTCCCCCTACTCCTTCTCATTTCCTAGATTCCGCCCCAATGACTCGTCTCATGCGTTTGGCCAATAATGATCCAGCTTTTAGTTCGTATTAATTAAGCCTCGTTTTTGTTTGTGCTTTTTAATTTTAATGATTCATATATATTCAAAAAAAAAAAAAAAAAAAAAATGTTTATTTGCTAATGTATTTTGATTGTTACTAAGAATGATAATGTATTACTAATATATTTATGAAGATTGTAATTAATTTTGGGCTTTGCCTGTAATAATGTTAAAATAAAAATAAAATAAAATAAAATTGAGTTAAAATATGTATTTAAAAACTAAAAAAACCAAAAGCAACAAAAAAATGTGATTACAACATGTGTTTTATTATTTAAAAATGTGTAGTTAAAAATTTGAAGACATAATGTCAACATCATTTAAATGAATAAAAAAAAATCAATCTTTGAAATATAAAAAAAGTTTTGAATGTTACATACAGTGCAATAAGGTTTTAAAGGCAACACTAATGGTGCGATTTTTGTGAAACCTGGGTAAAATAAATTAAAACTTTTGAGAATTATTCAATGATATTATGATTTCAGAACCGCTGAGTCCTAGGCAACTGTCTTTACTACTTCTACCCCCACCCTTCACACTGTCCCTGACAAGTAGAACCATTAGGTTTTTAATATTGTTCATTTAAAATAAATTGTAATAAATATTGCATGTCTTACCAATTTTGAATGTAAAAATTTCAACATCTTTCAATTAAATGTACTATTAATTACATAATAGTGTATTTACGGAGAGGAGAAGAAGATAATTCATTTTTCAAACCCATTTTTTCCTATTAAAATCAGTTCTTTCGGCGATTTAAAAATACACAAAATCTGCGAAAGAACTGATTTTAATAGGAAAAAATGGGTTTTTATAGTAGACGAGGGTCGTGTAACGATTCCTAGTGTGATCTTAGAAACTGTAGATCTTAATTAATAGTTAAATGTGATTGGCTGGACTTAATTGAAAACTCACACATGGGCGTGACTTTGAATCTGTACGATAATCAGATTTAATTGTCTAATTTATTGATTATTTTAAGTTTTAAATAAGGGAACCCTGTTTTGGTGATCTTGTGAATTCATAATATATGACATACATGTACAAAAGATAACATAATATAATATTTTAATATTATAAGTAATAATATAATATTACAGTATCGAACTATCGATGTTTTTTCTAATGCCATATATTATAAATAATATTTTATTATTATATATTATTATTTTATTTGCTTTTAAATAATTTGCAACTGCATAAAAACTTGTTCTCGATTAAAAAAAATATCCCAACAATACAAATAACCTCAACGTCGCCTTAGATATTTTTCCAACTCAGTATGAAAATTATGATATAAATTAAATGAAATTAAAATTTAATGTATTTATCAAGCAGTTTTTTCTAATACATTACATGTAGTTACATAGTTTTTTCTTAAAGCTATTGTTGAGTCACTAAATTCTAAAGGAATATTAAAATGACGACAATTTTGTTTCCAATTGCGTATTTCATATTTTTTTCTGTGTTTTTACAAATTGAAGCACCAACCAGTTCAAAATGGAAGGCGGCATGTATAAAAAACTTTTTAGAAACTGATCAATGGAAAAGTATAAATGAAGTTGATTTTATTTTTTATTATGGATGCAATTATAATCTAGATGAAATAGAAAGGATAGATATTACACCTAAAAATTGCTTGAAACGCATACGATTATCTACGATATATTTAAGATGATCGTATGCAAATGTTTTAAAAAGAATTTTCATACTTATAGATTACTTTCAAGAACATTGTAAATCGTTAATACATAGCGAAAACCAAAATGTCAAAGCGATCCATTGCACTATTATGTTATTAAATACTATTTCTACTATCTTATGTCCGTTAGTAAAGCTAATGAAAGGAGCTTTAGATTATATGGACACATTACATGTTGAGCCTTGGATAAAAGGTTCAAAGAAAAACTATACAATGAATAAAATGTTATCATCCTTATCAGATGAGTCTTTTTTAAACTTTTTATCACCTTCAGTAATCCATTCATCGACTATTGAAAATAAATTAATTACAATAAAAAAATTTTTTTACATAAGACGCAAGGAACTAAATATCGACATGAACTTTTGTCATTTTAAAGACCCCATTGATTTTATTTCAGATATTCAAATATTAAATAACGAATATGAAAATTTAAAAACCAAAGAAAACGAAAAATTCTATCATTTTCTAAGAATAAAAATCGAAAATGAAGCACAATGGACAATCAAAAACAGGTACATAGATTTAGGTTTTCAGTACAAAATAAATACCTATGAGACATTTATACCATCACTGCAAGAGCAGAAGAAGCCCAGTTACGTATATTTATTTTACTTTTAAAAATATTTATTTTATTTTGGATTTCATTCCAAAACCATATTTATCAATGTTTTAGATTCAAAAAAAAAAAGAGTATATCGATTTGATATAGCTAATAGTTAATTAGCAAATAAAATTGACCAAATTAATATAATTTATAGATACCTTATGAATCTATCAATTTGTATATTTTTTTTATAAATTTGACCTTTACCTGTCAACAAGAAGGGATTTAAAATGACAACTTTTTCACAAAAAATTAACTTTTAAAAGAGTTCCGGAAATACTAACACATAATTTATTTTATTTTTATGCCTGTCGCTACTTTATTTCAGAACTCACTTGATTAATTTTACCTAACGATACATTAAAAGACTACAAATCATATCTAGTTGAACATATAACCCTTAAAAATTGAAAAAATACAATTTTTAAAGTTTTAAAATTTATCATCATTTTAGTTTCGATGCGAAGCTGAAGTTATTTTACCATGATGTGTTTTTTTTTTTTTTTTATCTGTTGCCACTTTTTTCAGTTCTCACTGGACCGATTTCTTTCAACAATACACCAAAAGATCACAAATCGTACCTAGTTGAAGACATTACCCTTAAACATTGAAAAATTTTCCCTCGTTCTCCGCAAATGTGGAAATCTTCAAAAAAATTACAAATTTTGTAATTCGGTAAATCGGTAAATTTTGTCATTTTTTTCACTTTTTTTCTTAAAACTTCCATAACTTTTTCAAAAATCAACAAATCAACATAATTTTTTTTATACTAAATTTTTAGATATTTCTCTTTCATTTGATATCATTTTTTTTGAAAATCTAACACTTATTCTGCTCACAAGGGGGATTTAAAATAGGAACTTTTTTACGAAAACTAACTTTTTCAACTTAATTTTTGAAAATATTCCAGAAATACTGCGTCCTTTAAACATATATCAAATTAAAGCTTATTTTATGTACTATAAAATGAAAAAAAAAATTTGTCTCGACGATCTATCTTCTATGCGCAAATGGCTACCGTATTCAAAAATATGCTATTTTTGTGTTAAAATCCTGGGTTTTGTATTTTATTTTATTTTAAAATATCTTATGTAATTTTTTAATTTGAGTTAGCTTAAATGGCCAATTTTATCTTGTGGCAAAAACAACGAACAGTTGCCGAATCGGTAACACATGTGTCTTTCACGCTTAGGGTACGAGGTTCAAATCCGTTTATGGCAACTAATATTTTGCATTTTTTTGAGTTAGAATAAATTTTTCAAATCATTTGATATTTATCTCATTTAGATTCAATAACTTCAATAAATATAAAGAATCCTGTCACTATAGTCTCTCCTCGTGGGAAGAAATTTATATTCATGTTAATATTATTATACTATGTGGTTCTTTTTGTGGCTACGATTTATTTTGCCAACGCTCACTAAACCTACTTTTTTCAACGATACGTTAAATGATTACAATTGGTATTTTGTTTAAGTTATCATTCTTAAAAATCGAAAAAATATTTCTTATTCAAATAAAAAGTAGCTTAACCAGCTTTTTCCATACAAACAATTAAAATCATTAATTTCTAATATTTTTGAAGTATTTATTGTCGAATTAGATTTTATATGATAAAAGTGTTCAACTACAAAAGTAAATAATTTTACTTTGTAATTTATTAATTTTTTAACTCTATTTGTGTGTGCTACTACCAGTCTATAATATTCTAATTTTACATACAGTCGAAAATTATATAAATATATATGAGTAAGATAAATTTTATTCTAGAATAAATGTTTAGAACAACATACATATGCCACATAAAAATTTTAGGAAACAAAAATCATACATTAGATATATTATAATAATTTCCAAAGTTGAGAAAATTGACTTGTGAAAAGTTGGTATTTTGAATCCCCTGCCTTAGTCAAATAAAGGATCAAATTTTGAAAAAATTATATAAAATAAAAGGCAAATACCTAAGGTTTTATTATAAAAAAAAATTATTTTGCTTTGTTCATTATTCAAAAAGTTATCGCAATATGTAGTACAAAAATAACAAAAGAGGTATATATATATGTATTTAAAAAAAAAAAAATTTGTGTTGATACATACATTTTTCAAAAAAGTTATAACAAATTTTAAATTTTAAATTAGGATGTCTTTTTAAATATGATAGCATAAAGAAGATAGGTCGTCGGGACGATTTTTTTTTAAATTTATGGTACAAAACAAAAGCTTTAAGTTAACATATGTTTAAAAAACACAGAATTTCCGGTTCGTTTTCAAAAATTAAGTTGAAAAAGTTGACTATTTTGTATCCTCATCTGTGGGTAGGTACAGGTTCAAAATTTAAAATAATTATATAAAATAAAAGGGAAATACCTGAGATTTTTATATAATAAAAATTATTTTGATTTGTTGATTTTTCAACATAAGTTATGGCAATTTAAAAAAAAAAGTGAAAAAAAAACGTAAAAAATTGTTCTAAAAATCGTAATTTTTTTGATGATTTAGCCAAAAATTTACGGGGAACGAGAGAAATTTTTTCAACTAAATATCATTTTATGTATCGTTGAAAAAAATCATTCCAGTGAGAACTGAGAAAAAGTGGCAACAGACACAAAAAAAAACCTAGTTTAGTAAATTTAATATCTTCTCAAATTCGCATCGAAGCTAAAAAGAAAAATTATATAGGAAATAATATATATTATTATATTATAATCATAGAATTTAAATAACTATTTAAATACTTAAACACTCAACTTACTTAAACGATTAATTGTTTATATTTTCAGAAGTGAATATAATTTTATCAGAGGATTTATCTAAAACATTACCACATGATAATACTGAAAAAGGTACCAATTTATTTAGTTTTATGAAAAATCATAGTTTAAAATTTATTAAACTTTCAATTGTTTATGTTTTCAGAAACGAATATAATTTTATCAGAAGATTTATCTAAAACATTACCACATGATAATACTGAAAAAGGTACAAATTTATTTAGTTTTATGAAAAATCATAGTTTAAAATTTATTAAACTTTCAATTGTTTATACCTTCAGAAATGAATATAATTTTATCAGAAGATTTATTTAAAACATTACCATCACATGACAATATTGAACAAGGTACAAATTTATTTAGTTTTATGAAAAATCATAGTTTAAAATTTATTAATTAGTCTGAAATATTACAATAAAGAGTGATTATTTATCATGTGACACTCAATCATTTGTAAAATGAAAACACTTTAGAAATTTTTTTGTGTTACTTTAGTAATTTAATGTACATACAAAAGTGCAGTATTGTAAAAACATTTTCAAAAGTCAAGTTGAAAAAGTTTTACTTTCTACGCGTATGTTTGAAGATTTGACATTCATATAAAAATCGATAAATTTTGTCATTTTTTTCACTTTTTTTTTTTAAACTTCCATAACTTTTTCAAAAATTAACAAATTAACATAATTTTTTTTTATACTAAAACTTTAGATATTTCCCTTTCATTTTATATCATTTTTTTTGAAAATCTAACACTTAACCTGCTCATTGGGGGGGATTTAAAATAGCAACTTTTTTACAAAAACTAACTTTTTCAACTTAATTTTTGAAAATGTTCCGGAAATACTGCGTCCTTTAAACATATATCAAATTAAAGCTTATTTTATGTACTATAAAATGAAAAAAAAAAATTGTCTCGACGACCTATCTTCTATGCGCAAATGGCTACCGTATTCAAAAATATGCTATTTTTCTATTAAAATTCTAGGTTTTTTATTTTATTTTATTTTAAAATATCTTATTAGGAGAATATATTGACTATCATGAATATTATATAATTTAATTGACATAGAATAAAGTTCATAAGACATAAGAAATTAAACTTATTTAATTTTTTTTGCTTTTTTAAAGTCGAAAAAGTAATTTTTAAATTTGAGTTAGCTTAAATAGCCAATTTTTTAGCTTCGATGCGATTTTTTATATGTAAACACTAATTTTTAATAATATTAAAACTTAGAAGTGATAGAAAAAGTCTAATTGCAGATTTGAAAACATCGCGAAAAGTTGATTTAGAATGGTATATTTTTGTTACTGATGAAAGTTCCTTGTAGTTCAGTGCATTTATAGTAACAAACAGTTTTTATTGAAATTTATTGTATCAAGCCCTTTAAATTTTTATACACGTAAAAATAAAGTAAAATACAACTTCTTTATTATTTTTATAATTTCTCCGTTTAAATTACAATATTAAATTATTGAATATCAATTTCATACTAAATTTAACAATTATAATTAGTATTTATTTATATATTATATTTTAAAATCAAAGAACTACTAATTAGGATATAATCAAAGAAATAAGAGTTGATGTTGCTTTTGGAATAATCCACCAATTTCTCTAAATGAAACACTATCTACAGATTTGCATCGAAGCGTTTCTTATGATAGTGATTTTAATAACTGTCAAATATCATCTATACTTGTCCCATCTATGCCTTGTCTACACTGTGCCTCGACCCCACTGTGCTACTGTTTTTTTAAGTTGATGCAATGGAATACGATGTATTACTCGAAATTCCCAAAAAGTTCAGGTAAATTAACAGGTACCTGTAAAATGTATTTTTCGGTATGTATGTTATCATAATTTGATATAGTTAACCTAACTGCATGACTAGACTACGCTGGTTAAACAAATAATTCTATATGCGTTTCGTCGTGTGGCTTAACCTGTGAATACTGCGCAAGTAGCCCTCAACATGTCATGGTATCCGCAAAGTATCAACGGCACATAACAGTAGGGCACCGCATTGCACGAATACCCTAAACGTATATCGACCACCGCAGCGCACAGACAACGATTACTAGAAGATGGAAATAAGGGTTAAAACATAGTCACGGTACCAATTGTTTGCAATGACCTTCAAGAAGTCTATGATAAAAATTTCAAAAATTTCTGAACTATAGCCGAACACACATTATGTGGTTACATATAGAATGACCCAACTGTACAAACAACATTCCACTTTACCTTATATTTTACTAAATCATATAACAAAAAAATCTATAAAAAAATATGAGCAATAAATAAATTGAACTAAAAGTGAAGTAAATATATATATTATATTTATAAATATGACTTAATAAAAATTTAAATCATCAAAAATAATGGCTTAATATTAACTTTAAGCAGTTTTTATTTCAATTTGTCTTGTGTAGCTGTGTACATTTTTTTTATATCTATTGTTTAGTTTAAAATTAAATAGTGAATATTATAATGTCGAGAACTTTGAATACAATAACATTTTTCATATTATTCTCTGTTGTCTTGCAAATTGAAGCACCAACATATTCAAAACAAAAGGTGGAATTGTTGGGTAACTTGTTAGAAATGGCTCAATGGAAAAATATAAATGAAGTTAATTGTATTGTGTATAATGGGCGCAAATACGAACGTAACCAAATAGTCGGGAGAGCTATTACAACTAACAATTGTAGTACTTATATACGATTAGCCACAATTTTATTAGGATGTTCGTATGCAAATATTTTAAAAACAATTTTCACTTTTATAGATCGCTTTCAAAATCATTGTGAATCGTTGTTAAATAGTGAAAACAAAAATGTCAATGCGATCAATTGCACCACTGAGTTATTAGATACTATATCTAGTAGCTTAATTCCGTTAGTAAAATTGATGAAAGGAGCTTTAGAATCTATAGATAAAATCCATACTATACCTCGTAGTAACCATATAAAGAATGATTTTATATTGAATAAAGTGATAACATCCTTACAACATAATACATTTTTAAACTTCTTAACATCAACACGAGTCAATTCGTTGAATACATCTAATATATTAATCACATTAAAACATTTTTTTTCCAAAAGACACCCTGAACTAAATGTTAACAAGGAAATTTGTTATCCGATAAAAAACTTGAAATTTTCTTCATTTGGGCAACACACAAATCACCAATATAATATATTAAAAAACAAAGGATTCAGAGGTACTGAAATGGAGGTCTATCATTTTCTAAGAAACAGAATTAAACTAATAGTGCAATGGGCAATAAAAAAAAGATATGATGGTTTAGGTTTTCAGTGCAATTTAGATACCCATGAGACAATTTTCCCATCACTTTCAGAACAGTCGAAGCGCAGTTACGTATATTTATTTTACTTTAATAAATACGTTTTATTATATTCTCGCTGCCATTCCAAATCCACGTTTCACGATTTTTTACATTTTTTTAGAAATAAGAAAATAATATGTTATTTTTGTAAAATTAATAATGGAAATTGGTTGGGTTATTATATCTCCCATTATCACTTTCCATTACAAAAACACTTAAAAAAAAAAATAAGTAAGCTTCATTGCGATTGAGACCATCTCAATACTATTTTTTTACTTAGTTTTTTTTTGCTTTTATTTTTTTATGTCTGTTGCCACTTTTTTTAGTTCTTACTGAACCAATTTAGCATAACAATACGTCAAATTAACAGAAATCATCTTTCTTTAAAGGTCCTATACTGGAAAATCGAAAATTTCCAATAGTATGGTAAAATTTTACAAACATAACTATTTTTAAATTAGCAAAATTTCACAATTTTTTTAAATTTTATTAACTTAAAATTGTCATTTTCTTTTTGCTTGCCTTTATCCCAACTACTTGAGGTCCGTCATCCTTATCCTAAACTTCCATTTGACATGATCTCCCACATCCTCTACGCACACATAAGGTGTCCTTATATCTCATTAGATAACATCCCTCCATCTCTTTTTTAGTTTTCCTCTATCTCATCTTCCTTCAACATTGTATAACTGTTCTCACAGCTTCTGATTCCTCTATCCTTATAACATCACCAAACCACCTAAGTCTATTTTGTGTTATCTTATCTATGATTGACGCTACACTTATACTTCCTCCTATATGTTCGTTTCTTATCCTAACTTCTATATTCACTCTACTCATCCATTTTACCATTCTCTTCTACAATCATTAGCTCGTGTTCTCTTTTTTTAAACTCGTGCTCTATATACTTTATCTTACTCATACTTATTCTTAATCCTTTTCCTTCAAGAGCTGATCTCCACATCTCTAAACTTTGATTAATTTCCTCCCATTTTCTCCCATTAACACTCTATCGATAACGAATAACATTCACCACGTCACCTCTCCATAAATTTCTCTAGTAATTTCATCAATCACTATAGAAAATAAGTAAGAGCTTAAAGCAGAACCTTGTTGCACTCTTTTTCTTATTCTAAAATCTACAGTTACACTATTACCCCTGGTACAAGTACCATTGTACATATCTTTTATGATATCAATATATCTTTAGAGACTCCTCTCCTCATCAACGTCTACTTTAAGACCTTTATCAGTACTCTTTCATACGCTTTAATCCAAATATATAACTATCATACACAGCGTATTTTTATTTTCCCTATACTTTTCTAGGTTTAAGCGTTTCTAAATAATACTTCACATCCCAACACCTCACCCTTCTAAAATGCCAAAAAATCACAAAGATATATCACAAAAATGGTTATACTCTAATTGAAATTTTATTCAGATCAAATTTTTCCATTTAATAGTTAAAATATGAAAATAGGTTCCTATTTAATTTTCAAAAACTACCCCTAAAATCTATCATTAGAAATACATTTTTTTTAAATTAAATATGATCTTTACAATATTCATAAAAAGAAGTCAAATTTTATGGGACATAAAAACTAACAATCATACATTTTCCCATAAAAAATGCTGATTTCGTAAAACAACGGTACATATACATAATTTAAAAATAAAACAAATTTGAGATTTTTTTTGTGTACTATACGATTGAAAAAAAAATACGTTCCCATGACTTGTCCTCTATAAAAAATCTACTTTCAAGACAATAATTACAATTTGATAAATATGATAATTTTTTTTTAATTACATCATTTAATTCTCTTCCCTCTAGTCAACACTAAATAGTGAGTGTCTAGACTACCCTAGTGTTTTTCATTAATTTCCGATTAACATTAACGGATGTGTTCCAATACCATCCGTGATATGTTTGTTAAATTTTCATATTAATCTTACCTGTAAAATTTATCATCATTGTGGGAATAGTTAAAGTTAAAGTATATTAAGTATAAGTTAATAGTTAAAGTATCCGCGGGTATTTTATTCCTGTTCCTTAATCTAGATACGGTCTACAGTATGTTTTATAGATCAACCGCATATAACTTCAATTGTTATAGTTATAATCATTTATATTTAACCACATATTAACTAAAATTAAATTCGATAGAAAATAAAGCATTGAAATCAGTTTAATATTTTCAAAAATAGTGGGAATTAAAGAATAACTACGTTTTCAATTTTGTCATATTTAAAATGAGCTATTAAATAATAAAGAAAATGTTTTTTGAACATTACCGCGTTAACTCAATATTATATGTAGAAATAATTATAAACTAATTTAAGTGATCACTGATGTTCAATGAATCTTTGAAATAAATCTGAAAAAACTTTGTGAAAATATCTCACATATAATGAGTAATTGGAATGTCCTTATACAAAGCCATTTCTCGTACCTTATAAAATAGGAAAAGATGATATTTGATGTGTAAAAATACAGAATTACACGAATCCATTGAAGATGGAACACACAAGAAAAAGAGTTTGTAGTTAGGTTAAATTAAGAGGAATATATTAAATAATAAAAGGGAAGTTAACCCGAGCCAAAAATCTGGACTGTCAAAATATCTCATTTACTATTATGAAGAAATAAATTGAAAAAGAAAAAAAGAAATCACTAAAAAGTTGCCAGTTCTAGCCCCCAGTGAGCCATTGGTTTTAAACAATGAAACTTAGCTTTGCAAGACGTTTAGACACACCCGAAATAGTGACGATGTTGTGCACTTCGTCACAACATGGTCATAAAAAGGCATAACACTCAATATGATATGATAAAATAATAATTTCATTATTTAAATTATTAATTACAGACCTAACTAAATGTCCAATATTATTACATGTTTTTGGTTATAGAAACAAATTTAGTTTTTAGTTAACAGTTATTGTTATGAATTAATAGTTTACTAACATTAAATTTTATCTATTTGAGATTTCTTTAAATTTCAAATATTTTTTTGTTATTATTTTTTATACATGCGTAAGTGTTCTCTTTAAAACATTCCTGTTTTTAATTAGATTTTTAAAAATAGCCTATACAAAAATCAGGCATTCTCGCAAAAATAAGCCCAACTATATTCAAATTTAAATTAAATTTAATATTTATGATAGTAAATTAATTCTAATATATGATTTTATTTTTTTTAATTTTGTTTTTATTTGTAAGGATAGGATATTAGATGTTTAACGAATTAGCATTTATCTAAATATTTATTCCTGATAAAATTCTAAATAGTAAATTATAGCTGATAAATCAAAAAATAGAAGCAACGTTTTTTTGTTAATTACTCTAATTATAATGCGAGTAATCAAGTGGTTTATAATAAATTAATCACTCTGTATATTTAAAAAAAACTAAAAAACACGCTTTTAAAGCATATCGAACTAAAAAGTTAAAAATTATTTTTATAATAAGCTTAAAAGAATAATGAACGAAAAATACTAGTATTATTGTGAAAAAACCGTCGGAATATTTAATATACGAAAAATATGGCACAAAGCCCCCACGCATATTGTTTTAAGCTAATATAACCGTGTTAAAAATAACCTTCCTTAAATCATTATATGATTTTTTTTTTGAAGATAGTAATATTAAAAGTAAATGGCTTATATTTTCAGAAATTAATAAAATTCCATCAGAAGATTTATCTGAATCATTACTACATGACAATATTGAAGAAGGTACAAATTTATTTAGTAATATGAACAAGCATAATTTTAAATATATTAACCGTTTAATTGTTTATATTTTTAGAAATGAATAAAATTCCACCAAAAGATTTACCTGAATCATTACTACATGACAATATTGAAGAAGGTATAAATATATTTAGGAATATAAAATATCATCACCCTGCCTCAGTCCTCAAAAGCCAGTAGTAATCTTTGTAGGACACATACTTTAAATAAAGTCTTGTCTTGTTACACATTTTTGTACAATTTCAAATATTATTGCTTTCTATAATTCCCGTGTATTCATACTGTCTTAAGAAGTTTTGAGCATTTGGTGTTATTATTTCCAAATAGAGCATCAACAAAATCTTATAATAAGAACCCAATAAGGAAATATCTCAGCAATAATTTGCTTCTGTCTTTCTTGTCAATTGTCCATGTTTCACTTCCATATGAAAACACACTCAAAACAAATATTTTAACCAATCTTTTACAGTTAATGCTCAGATGTGTATTGGTGAGAAGCTGAGTATTGTTTTTGAATGCTTGCTTTATTAATTGTATTCTTCTTCTGATGTCAGGAGTTGATTTGTTATTGAAAGCTATGATACTTACAAGGTAGAAGAATTTTCGGACTTGTTATAATCGTGTATTATTATTTGTATATGAAGGTTTAGATCTGAGAGCATTTTACATAAAAGCATTGTTTTGATTTTATGGAATTTAATTTAATTTTAAATTTATCCAGTGCAGTTTAATAAAATTTTTAGCATATTATTTATGTCATTTTCAGACTGCTAAGATAGCATTGTCATCCTCCAAGCGAATACAGTGTATATGTTGACCATTTATTTTCACTCCATTGATCTTGGTTTTCATTATATCTATGCTCGATTCAATAAAGAGATTGGATAGATAGGACGATAAGGGGCATTCTTGTCTCACTCCTCTCCTTATTTTTTCTACTTTTACAGATCCATTTACATTTAATTCTATTGTTTGATCTTTATACAAGTTGAAAATGAGCCGTCTATCTTTCTAGTCAATTACTTTTTCTTTTAATATCTTGAATAAGATTTTCTAATCTACTTTATCGAAAGACTTCTCTAGATCTATGTTGCTATAGTATTTCAATTCAGTGTAATTCTTCTCTCAAGGATCTGTCTCAGTGCTAATATCGCTTCTCTTGTTCCTCACCTTTTCCTAAATTCAAACTGATCTTTCGATATATTAGAAAAGAGTACTATAGTTCTATTGTTTCCACATTCTATTGTATTGTTTTTCTTCAGAACTTTTATAGTTATACTTTTGATAAAATCCAGTGGTAGACTTCCACTAGTATAGCTATCTTTAATAATTTTAAACGATTGATGTTTTGTCTTTCCTCTTATATTTTTCAGTATTTCAGCCGGGATATTGTCAATTATTGTTGATTTTATGTCACTTAGTTCTCCTAGAGACTTCTCGAATTCACTTATCAATATTTCGAGTCTTATTCTATCTTCTTTTACATCTATTTCATTTTCGATTTCCTATTTTTGTTCATATAATTCTTCCATATACATTTTCCACCTCTCTACTCTCTTTTCATTTTCCAACAAAATTTTGCAATGTTTATCTTTAACTATGTTGCTGGATGTCTTGGTTTTCTATTGCAGTTTATTAATTTTATTATAGGCTTCCCCTGTGTTGTTGCTTAGTAGATCACGTTCTATTTCTTGTATGTTTTGATTTAGCCAAAGTTCTTTTGCTAGACGGCATTTTGTCGTTACTTCGTTTTTTGTCTATTTATATAAATTGTAATTTCTGTTCCTCAGTTTGTTCATTCTTTCATTCATGACTTTCTCGGTTCTATTTTATTTTAGCTTCGATGCGAAGCTGAGAAGGTATTGGTTTTACTAAGATGTGTTTTTTTTTTTTTTTTTTTTTTTTTTT
>NW_026099574.1:11145229-11148942 GCF_025091365.1 Daktulosphaira vitifoliae | reverse complement strand
TTTTTTTTTTGTGTCTGTTACCACTTTTTCTCAGCTCTCACCGAACCGATTTCTTTCAATGATACGTCAAAAGATCACAAATCGTATCTAGTCGAAGACATTACCGTCAAAAATTGAAAAAAATTCCCTCGTTCCCCGTAAATGGGGGAAACCTCCAAAAAAATTACAAATTTAAAAATGGCTAATTTTCGAAATTTTTTCAATTTTTTTTACTAAAAACTGCCGTAACTTTTTTAAAAATAAACATATCAATATAATTCTTTTTTTTGTAGATGCATGATGTCTTTACCTATCATTTGGTATATTTTTTTTATAAATCTGACTTTTTACCTGCCTACAGGGGGGGATCAAAATGACAACTTTATCACAAAAAATTTACTTTTTCAACTTAACTTTTGAAAGTGTTCCGGAAGGTCTGAAACTTTTATATATATCTTAAATTAAAGCTAATGTAATCTACTTTATTATGTAAAAAAAAAATTTCGGACTTTATTTTGTCTTCACGGTGAAAATGGCTACCAAATGCTATCATTGTGTGAAAATTCTCAATTTTATTTTTTACATTTTTAACTTTATAATGCTAAAACTTATTGAAAAGTGTATTGATCAATATATTTTTTTTATGGGAAATACTACTTTTTAATAATCCTTTTTTCATTCAACATACTTTATCTTAATCAGGATATTAATAAGGAACTAGCAGTTTATGAAGCTTTTGGATTAATCCACCAATTTTTTAAAATTAAACACTATCTAAAGATTTGCATCGAAGCGTTTTTTTTTTTATAGTGATTTTAATCACTGTCAGATATCATTATACTTGATCCAACTATGCCATGTCACCACTGTGCCGCGACCCCCCTGTGCTGGGTTTTTTACCAATTATTTTATCTACAACTCTAATAATGTCCATCTTCATGCTATGCCAGATTTTTCTCCTATACCAAGTTCATCTAAATTTCTTTTGAATTATTCTGTTATATTTTAGTCTTTTAGTTTTCGATTTTTTTCTTATTTGTTACATTAGTTCTTTTCTTAAATTTGATGTTGCATTGTGCCTTGATACAATATCATTGTATCATTGAATAACATAGATATGATTATATTTTACAATTTATGAATATAATTATTTATTAGTTGTTCTTAATAAAAAGTATATCATTGTTTTCATTTAATTAACTTTAATAAAAGTACTATATTATTTTTTAAAAACGTGTCATTTTTTTAATTAGTGATTATTTTTGTCTCATACTCATAGTTCACATATTTATATAAATTTTATAACATTAATATCAATATTTAATAACTATAAATAATTTTTGTTTTTTTAATGAAAGATTTATCATAAAGAGATTAATATCAAAGCAATATTTCAATCATTTTTGCCATTTTTATTAAAAATGAACATCACTCAATANAAAGAGATTAATATCAAAGCAATATTTCAATAATTTTTGCCATTTTTATTAAAAATGAACATTACTCAATATGCTTTATGAATTATTAGTAATCTATTATATTATTTTCATAGAAGAAGAAAATTTAGAAGATATATTACTGGAAATTCCAAATGAGTTTTTACCCATCAACATGTACCTTTAAATTCTTTTTTACATATGTATGTTATCATAATTTAAAATAATTGTTAAATGTATGAAATAAAATATATTTTCAATTTTTATGAATTTTTATTATAAGTGTTGTTTAGTAATTTTTCATTAATACTGATGATGATTTTAATATTTTGAAATTATATTAGTTGTTTAAAAAAATTAAATAACGTAAGTTAAAAAAAAATGATTGTTTGAAATTATTTTGAAATGACCAAAAAAAAAAAATTATTTTTAGTTTTATCAGGATTTAACAATGGATTTTTACAATTATATCAAATTTTATTATACGCTTAATTAAGTAGATTTTTTTATTGGTTTTTTAATTATAGTAAATCTATAAGATTAATAAAGTTATGAATATTTCAACTGTAAAATCTTTTTAAACACCAAAGTTACTTAGAAATGATTACTATGATTTCTATTCTAGTGTTCTATTACGATTGAATTGCAAAAAAATATTAGGCTTTTCTAATAAATTAACTGTAAATAGTAATTATAAAATTTTCTATTTAATGACGTTAATTTCAAACCTACAAGTTGAGTTAAAAGTCATGGTAACAGTTCAATTTTTTTTATTAAAAAATTTCACAAAAATCAACTTTAAAGGATCAAAAATAATTGATATTTTGCAATCCTTATTTTTAACATATTAAAAATCAAAATCAGTTATAAATTAATACAATTTTCATAAGTAAATACTTATTTTTTTATTATTAGTAATAATATAAAAACTTAGAAGTGATAAAAAAAATCTAATTTCAGATTAAAATGTAACGTACAGATTATTCATCCTTCACCAACATTAGCATTTCAATACCACACTAGTGCCTGATCAGCACAAACGTCCCTACGACCTAAGTGTAATTTAGGGGATTCTGGTTCCCCCCCGCCTCACCCCTTCACCAACACATTCGTATTGTGGGCGTGGTCGGGGGGAGGGGCATGTCATACGATGGGCGTGGTTTCTCGATGGTGGGGGTAATGTCAAGGTCATATAGCGGGCGTGGTCTCTCAATGGAAGGGGGGGGTAACGAGAAGGCGTGGTCTTATCAATGAAGTGGTTATTACTACTATATTATAATGCTCATAGACGTCACAATTTTATGAGAACAATGACAATGTTTGTCGTTATGGCTTAAGTTATTATTTTGAATCCCTATTGTGGGCAGGTAAAGGGTTAGATTTATAAAAAAAAAAAAACCAAATGATTGATAAAGACATGCATCTAAATAAAAAAAAAATTATACTGATTTGGTCATTTTTGATAAAGTTTAACAGTTAACAAAGTTATAAGTTTTATACACTAAAATAAAAAAATAAAGGAAACATCGGGCTAAGCCAATCGAATTAATAATAATAATAAAACATAATTATCAAATAAAATAATTCATACAAATACGCAGTGCTGGTGCTACTCATATTAGCGCCCTGGGCGAAATTACCACTAGGCAAACAACATAATAAAAACATATTTATTTTAGGCAGCAAAACATTGTTTGTTTTTATACAATAATCTTAAAAAAATAACCAATTTAGTAATAACCATATTTGAAATTACGTTTGATTATATACCATCTTAACGTCTAAATTTCATGAACTAAATTTTCCAACTACCCATTTTAAAATTTTATTACTTACTAGATTTTTAGAAACACAATATAATTTAAAATTAAACACTATTTCAATAAATATATAATCATAATTTTATTATTGAATTAGGAATCGATTTATATTTTGTAATGTTGCATATTTATAAATTTTTTAGCTTCGATGCGAAGCTGAGAAGATATTGGTTTTACTAAGATGTGTTTTAGCTTCGATGCGAAGCTGAGAAGGTATTAATTTTACTATGATGAGTTTTTTTATTTTTTTTTTTGTGTCTGTGAACGCTCAATCTCAGCTCTCGCTGGACCGATTTTGATGAACAATATGTCAAAAGATCACAAATCGTATCTAGTCGAAGACATTACCCTCAAAAATTGAAAAAAATTCCCTCGTTCCCCGTAAACGGGGGAAATCCCCCAAAAAATTACAAATTTAAAAATCGCTAATTTTCGATATTTTTTCAATTTTTTTTACTTAAAATTGCCATAACTTTTT
>NW_026099574.1:11038081-11144544 GCF_025091365.1 Daktulosphaira vitifoliae | reverse complement strand
TTCTGATGAAAGTTTCTTGTAGTCCAGTGTATTTATTCATAAGTAACAAATTTTTTATTTATTTTTTTCAACGATACGTCAAATGACTACAATTCGTATCTAGGTTGAAGATATTACCCTCAAAAATTGAAAAAAAATTTTAATTTAAAAAGTCTAATTGCAGTTATTCCATTTCCTCCATACAAACAATTAAAATCATTAATTTCTAATGTTTTCAAAGTATTTATTGACGAATCAAGTTTGATATGATAGGTTTCAACTACAAAATTAAATCATTTTACTTTGTAATTTAATAATTTTATTACTCTGTTTGTGTGTGCTACTATTAGACTATAATATTCAAATTTTTTTCTAACGTGTTGCTATATNAAAATTTTTTGGCTATATAAATAATTTCTAAAAAAAATGATTGTTAGTTTCTCCTGAATTGACAGTGGATTTTTAAAATTATAATCAAATTGTATTATACGGTCAATTGAGTAAATCTTTTTAACAACTTTGTTTTGATTTGTTCATTTAGTTAAAGTAAATCATTAAAATTAATTAAGTTCTGAATATTTCAATTGCAGAATCTTTTCAAACACCAAAAGTTACTAGGAAGTTAATACTATTACTTCAATTTAAGTTATCTATTACGATAAAAATTAAAAAAAAAATTGATCTACTTTGATAAATTTACTATAAATAGTAATTATAAAACTTCCTAACTGCATATTAATCTTAACGATACAATTTTTTTAATTCTCATAAAATTTTCTATTTGATGATGTCAATGTCAAACTTGACAATTCATCTAAAAGTTGGTGTAATTACATATAAAAAATAATTAAAAGAAAAAAAAATTTGTTTTCAAATTATTACTGATTTGATTTTTATTATGTTAAAAATAATCAGTCCAAATTTTTAATTTTAACCTATTTTTTTGGATCTTTAAAGTTGATGAAAAATGTTTGATAAAGATTTATGAAAGTTTATAGTAAAATAAATTGAATATATTACCATAACTTTTAGCTCAATTACAAGTTTAAAATTGACATCTAGGCCTGTCAACAAAGGAAAAATTGCGGAAAAAATTTTGTTTTTTTAAAAGTTGAATTAAAATATGTATAATGACATACTAATAGTCCTCAAGATTGGAATTGAGCTTTTTTTTTAAATCCTCGCAAAAGTTCAAAAATATGAGCTTTCTTAATTTTCTCAAAAAAAAATATTTAACTTACAAAAAAAAGTTTCGCACAAAAGTTGTTTAAAAGACAATTATAAATAAAAATATAATCTTATATTTTTTCATTTAAACAAATATTTTTCGAGTTACATTACATTTAATATGAGTAATAAAATTTATATTCCATTTTTTTCATTTTACGGTTACTTTTTATCATGTTATACTTACATTAGACACAATGTTATAAATGCATATGTGTGTATGTGTGAGTTTATTTATTTATTGTATCATTAAAGTGTAGTGTATATTGAGATACAACCGATAGAGTAGGTAATTGATTTGACGCTATATTATTTAAACCCAACTAAACGCTAAATTGTACATTCCGAAATAACAATCATATTATGTCAATTGCCACCGGAATATCTGGTAATATTTTTCTTTTTCTTTGCCTTAATCCCAACTACTTGGGGTCGGCCACCCTTATCCTAAGCTTCCACTTGACACGATCTCCCACATCTTCTACGCTCACATCAGCTGTCCTCAAATCGCATTCAATAGCATCCCTCCATCTCTTTTTTGGTCTTCCTCTATCTCTTCTTCCTTCAACATTCATTTCTATAACTGTTCTTACAGCTTTCGATTCTTCTTTCCTCATACCATGACTAAACAATCTAAGTCTATTTTCTGTCATCTTATCCACGATTGACGCAACACCTATACTTCCTCTTATATGCTCGTTCCTTATCCTATCTTCTCTAGTCACTCCACTCATCCAACTAAGCATTCTCATCTCTGCTACACTTATTCTCTGCTCTACTTTCTTATCAACCGCCCAACACTATGAACCATACATCATAGCTGGCCTCACAATTTCATACTAAATTTAAAAACTATAATTAGTATTTATTCATATATTATATTTTAAAATCAAAGAACTACTAATCAGGATATAATTAAAGAAATAAGAGTTCATGTTGCTTTTAAAATATTTCACCAATTTCTCTAAAGGAAACACTATCTACAGATTTGCATCGAAGCGTTTCTTATGATAGTGATTTTAATCACTGTCAGATATCATCTATACTTGTCCCATCTATGCCTCGTCCACACTGTGCCTCGACCCCACTGTGCTACCGTTTTTTTTTTTAATATCTTACAAAGTGTTTGACAGAGTAATGAAGCCATCGATTTTCATTTAAGTTACATGAATCTAACTTACATTTAATATAAATTTAAATTTATTTTGATGATTCTGGCACCTCAAAGTTAAGAGAAGCGAATTTGAATTTTTTAACTTGCTCAAATTGTTCTTTTTTAGTATATCATCATTGTGATGTACAGTAGCTGCTTTAATATAGTCTTATACGCTTGGGGTGCGAAGTTCGAAAATCGAAATAACTTCTTTTGAATTTTTTTTTTAATTCTTTTAGAAAGTGGAAAAAAATTCAAAGTTTAATTTTTATCTTATTTTGATTAAATAATTTTAATAAATATCAAAATAATTACAAAATTGAAAAAAAATCTTTTATGTTTTTTAGTTTCGTACGAGGCAGCTGCTAGACCGTAGGACGGCTATTATTGAAGCGGGGGAGGGGTTATCTGGGATGATGACGGCTAACCGCACATCCAAATAAATAACGAGATTAGACAATAATTAAGTAACAAATAACCACATATATTAAAGGTTTTTCAAAGAGTATCTTAAATTTAAGGGGTAGCGGGGGCTCTTAAATAATAACGGCCGGCGAAGCGACATAATCAACAAAATAGTTAAACTCAATTAAAACAAATAATAAATAACATTAAAAAATAATATATGATGAAAAATAATAGATGAAAGCAGACGGCGGAAAAGCGACTATGGCAATGAAGTTATTTAGCGAGGGTCAGGGCCCAATCACTGGTGGCGTGCAAGGGCACCAGAACTGTAAGGGTGCGACAAACAAATAATAAAATAACTGCGTGCAATGGCTGAACAATTTACCATTCAAGCGAAGGCACTTGCTACAAAAAAGAATGACACATCAAAACAAATGATTCACTGACTTGCGGCGATGAAATGTATACGGATGACAATTGACACGGAGGTCATCGATTTGCCATGTTGGGTGGGCAAGGGGTGAGTAAAGCAAGACACTGAAGATCAGCTGTCACACGATATAATATAATCAACGATGTTTGTAACAACTTGTCTATTAGATCTTTGCTAAAGGCATTCTATACCAAACAACATACATTTCTTTATTTATCAGCTATAAATAATTTTTTAGAATCATATGATTTTTATACCTAGACAGGAAAAAGGGCCGGCAGGGATATGACTAGTTATAAAACTTAAATTTTTATTAAAAAATTTTCTATGGAGGGTGATAAGAAAAAAAGTTTATTTAGAGGTAACACATTGAGTTTTTGATTTGATAATTTTTTTTTGCTCATAACTGATTTTTGATATTATCATCACATTTCAAAGAGTCTCTTTGAAACTATATTTGAAAGAGAGTATCACTCTTGCTCGGATACACTACTGCATGCACATAATGTTAATTAAAAAGAAATATTCTTGATACTATGAAAACATTTTCTCATAATCATGTAAATAATATAATTGCTTATTGAAGATACGTGTTTATTAAAAACAATGTCTTAAAGTTTTTACTACTATACAGGGTGGCCCACCACTCACTGACAACTTAAATAACTTTTGATCCAGTTAATATTTTTAGTTGAATTTTTTTTTAAATAATAGTTATACGTTAGGTCTATAGCTATATCTCAATAATTAATTTTTTTACATTTTATTAAAAATATTAATTATTTTTAAATTTTAAATAAAATGTAAAAAAAAAATCTAAGATAGCTATTTTGTAGAGTAGAATTTAAGAAAAATTTTAGTAAAAAAATATCTTATTAATATTCAGTAGTAAATATTCTGTAGCGTTTTGAAGTTTGTGAAAATTTGAATTTTCATGTACTATTTTACGGTATTAAACATTGAAATACGTATTGAGAAAAGGACAGAAGAAAACGCTATCTTTTCATGATTACTGTGTATACATATGATGATAGTGTGTATACATTACAAACTTGGCATTAATACCATGATAAGAAATTAGATAAGGCAATTATTACTTATCACTCTCATTCAAAAGTATATTGAAAAGATAGCGTTTTCTTCTGTCCTTTTCTCAATACGCATTTCAATATTTAATACCGTAAAATAGTACATAAAAATTCAAATTTTCACAAACTTCAAAACGCTACAGAATATTTACTACTCAATATTAATAAGATATTTTTTTACTAAAATTTTTCTTAAATTNATGAGATATTTTTTTACTAACATTTTTCTTAAATTCTACTCTACAAAATAGCTATCTTAGATTTTTTTTTTACTTTTTATTTAAAATTTAAAAATAATTAATATTTTTAATAAAATGTAAAAAAATTAATTATTGAGATATAGCTATAGACCTAACGTATAACTATTATTTAAAAAAAAAATTAACTAAAAATATTAACTGGATCAAAAGTTATTTAAGTTGTCAGTGAGTGGTGGGCCACCTGTATAGAGTCGGATTATCGGATTATCATAAGCCACTCCATTACTCATAAATTAAATATAACTATGAAAAAAAAATTGTTTATTATTCTTCAGTTTTATATATTTTTTTATTTATCAGTTATTAATTACTTTTTTGAATCATCCCTTACAACTTACAAAGGTGTCGTCTTTAATTTTGAAAATGAGAACATACATATTTAACTAACTTATAAAATAGGACATAATCTAGTTTTAAAAATTATTGGTGGACAACAACTTTTGGACCAGCATTTCAGACTTAATTAACAATTTAAAGTAATGACAGTAGGTAAAAAGTGGTAACTATTATTTTCTACTATCATTAAACATGTCCCGACCTTATTTTTTTTTTTGTCTAGGTATAAAAATGCGTATGATTCTAAAAAGTAATTATTAGTTGATAAATAATAAATATATGTAATTAAAGGAAATTTTTTTTTCTAATATTGTATTTATTTTACAAGTAATCAATTGGTTTATAATAAACTAATCACACTGTAGTATCTGGACTAATTGACTTTAAAAAAAACTTTCTATTGGCTAATGTCCCAAGAAATCACAGTCAAAAAAAGATGGAAAAAATTAAAACTATTAATATTTGTTACAGTATTCATTTTATCCGTTTATATGATTTTAATTTCGCCGAATATGGTATATAGACAAATTTTCTTGTTAAATGTGATATAACGAAAATTATAATTTTATGTTCATTTATGGAAAGCCACACCACAAATTAACTAATATTACAACAGTGAGTAATACGAAGGTCATTTTTATTAATTATATAAAATTCTTATGCTATAAAAAAATTGTTCATAAAATGATTTTGTTATAAAAATCATGTTAAAAAAAATAACTAATGGATTCTTAACACTACAAACATCTATTTTTTACTTTCTATAAAATTAAAGTAGATAAATATATGTAGTATTATTTCTAGTTGAACAAAAATTATAAAATTATCTACAGTTTTCAATTAAAACTGTTGTATAAGAAAATTTACATTTTCGCTAGTAGTTTCACAATCATTATTTATGCAAAATATATTTTTTTTAATGCCCAATGTTTTTTTTCAGAATATAACCTGTTATAAATATTTTTTGAATATCGGCTTACAAATATTATATAGAGTAAATAATAAAAACAGAATTTTTTTTATTAATATCCAATTATTTGGATCTTAAATATTAGAATTTTTTAAGTAGGTATTATACATAAATATTCAACACTAATTATACAAACATGAAGAGAACACGTTTGTATTAGTGAACATATTTTATAACAATGACAGTTTACTTGTAGACAAGTTAAATGAAATAGAAAGAACTTACCTTTAATATATTTTCTAGAAATAATATATCATCAAAAAAAAAAAAATACTTTAAATTTGATTTTGTTAATATTTAAAAACATTTAGTAATATTGATATAGAAGTATCGTTGAATAAAACTGAGAGGCTTTTAATTTTTTTTGCATTCTTAGCTCAATTATTTTGCTGTATTCAATATAAAAATTTATTTTAATAAATTTTTAAATTTGAATAATGTAATTAGCATGGGTAACAGTCTATACGGAGTAAGACTTCTATATTGAAATAAATAATTTTATTTTGTACTTATAAACCAATAGTTAATAAATATATGTATTATCTATTTGATAAAATAATTAATAAATAATCCAACATAAATTGAATGCATTATAAAGATTATAAAAAATTTTCATATTTCTATATTATATTTAATTTTTTAAAAGTGCTTATTTAAGTTTCAACAATAATTTTATAAGACTTGAACATATTATTGATTAATAATATATTAATATTCAGTAATCACATACAGTAATTTTTGTACACAATTTTTGAGTGGAATTTAAAGAAAAAAGTTTGGCGTACTTTTACTTTCACCCCAGGGTACTTTATTTTATATTTAAGTAATACCTTTATAAGATATGAAATTAAAAAAACTGAAATATCTTATAAAGATAATATATTTTTATTTAGTTATATACCTTTCTAAAAAATATGAATTTATTCTATAAAAAAACGGAATGTTTGTTTAAATATTGTTGCGTTCAAGGTATTCTAAATGCTGAGTTATTCTAAGTTGGCTTTTAAATTAATAAATATTATAACTTTCCCTAAGCTTAATCCATTAATGGTTTAATATTTACATACTAAATTAATAAATAATTGATTTTTGTGTTATAATTATTATATTTTTTATTTTTCGTAGGTGATATTTTCAAATATATTTGGTTTCTATTTATGAATAAATCATCAACATCGACCTCTTGAGAGCTGAGATTTATTTGTTAAATGCAGAAACATACAAACTATGGTAAAGTTAATATCTTCTCAACTTCGTGTTATAGTTAAAATCTGAATAATTTGAAAATTGTTCATTCACCAGATTTTATTCGATACCCATTCAATAAGATCAGTTTTAAGGAATAATTTTTGGGGCGTTTTTAAAAGTCATCGTCTTTCCTAATCTTTGGCAACTAAAAATCTTAAGCTTATGAGATTTCATGATATCGCATAGATAAGTTGTTTTGTTCCTATTAGTAGTTTTATTTATCTTTATGATATGTAGCTTACGTTTTTTCAATCACCCAAAGGATGGCCTAGATTAGATGCAACTGTACTATAGATTTCATACACAATAAGTTAATTAGTATCCTAAACATCAATTGACCACGTTATTGCCTTTGGGGGAATCGACTGCGATAAGATTAGCTAGTTGATGATAAGTGGAGAGATCCTTTGAAAAACGCCTATAGTTCATTTAAACTTTGTTTATGATATTATTGTGCTAGTACTGTGTCCAATGAGTTTATGTACCTTTAATAAGCAATAGATGCAATGCAATTAGAATCTTTTAGTTATTTATAATGTGTAAAATTTAAAACAAAGAAATTAATAAATAAATCAAATACCAATATATTTTATGCGTTGAAATGATTGTTAAGATGTATTAGAATTCATCTAATTTCAGCGATTAAAAACTAAATGTAGAACAGCATAGATTTAATATAAAGTTTTAACCAAGAGAGCTCTCTAATTTTTTAAATTATTAAATATAACAGCACAGTATGGACGTGGCATAGTTGACATAAGTATAGATAATATCCGATAGTGATTAAAATCAATATCAGAAGAAATGATTTGATAAAAATTTGTAGATAGTTTCTAATTCTAAGATATTGGTGCATAATTACAAAAGCAATATCAACTCCTCATTCCTCATTTGTATCCTGATCACAAGTTTTATGATGTATCAATGTAATATATTAATAAATATTTAATAATATCTTCGACAGATCTTTGAACATAGAAGATAGGTCATCTTGACAATTTTTTTAGCTTCTATACGAAGCTGAGAAGGTATTAATTGTACTATGATGTGTTTCTTTTTTTTTTTTTTATGTCTGTTACCACTTATTCTCAGCTCTCGTCTAACCGATTTCTTTCAACGATATGTCAAAAGATCACATATTGTATCTAGTCGAAGACATTACCCTCAAAAATTGAAAAAATTTCCTTCGTTCCCCGTAAAAAGGGAAATCTCCAAAAAAATTACAAATATAAAAATCGTTAATTTTCGAAATTTTTTCAATAATTTTTCTTAAAACTGCCATAACTTTTTCAAAATTGAACAAATCAATATAATTTTTTTTTTATAGATGCATAATGTCCTTACTTATCATTTGATATAATTTTTTTTATAAATTTAACTCTTTAACTGCCCACAGGAGGGGGTTCAAAGTGACAACTTTTTCACAAAAAATTAACTTTTTCATTTTAACTTTTGAAAGTGTTCCGGAAATACTGACACTTTTATATATACCTTAAATTAAAGATAATATAATATACAATATTATGAAAAAAAAAGAATTTCGGACTTTATTTTGTTTTCATGGTGAAAACTGTCCTCAAAGTTAATAAAAAATTTTTTTTAACTTTATAACGCTATAAATTTTTGAAAAATGTATGTATCATTATAATTTTTTTAAGAGAAATAATATTTTATATTTCTTTCATTCGGCATACTTTTTTTTAAATCGGACCAGTTCCTTTTATGCAAAGGGGGTTCAAAACTTAAAAATGCATATAGAAAATAGAACTCTTTCAACTTAACTTTTGTAAGTGTTTCGAAAATTCTGACACTTTTATATATATCTTAAATTAAAGCTAATGTAATATACTTTATTATGACATCAAAGTTAATAAAAAAAACACGAATTTTGAAAAAAAATTCTTTTTTATATTCTTAACTTTATAATGATATAACTTTTAATTATTTTTATACTTTTTTTTATTATTTTTTTTGAGATAAGTACTATTTATATTTATATATTATTAATATATATATATATATATTTATTTATTCATACATTACACTTCTAAATCATAAAACTTGTAATCAGAATATAAATAATGAAATAGGAGATCCTGTAGCTTTTGGAATAATCCATTAATTATTTTAAATTAAACACTATCTACAGATTTGTATCGAAACGCCTTTTATGATAGTGATTTTAATCACTAAAATGTAATTTAAAGACGAAGTATTTTCGTAACATTTTTAAAAGTTATGTTGTGCCCTTTGGCCAGGTAAAGGGTCAGATTTAAAAAAAATTGTATCAAATAAGTGTGAAATACCTAAGGTTTGAGTATAAAAAAATTATTTCTATTCATTCATTTTTGAAAAAGTTATGACAATTTTTATAAAAAAAAATGTCGAAATTTACCGATTTTTAAAATCGTAATTTTTTGGTGGATTTCCACCATTTATAGGGAACGCGGAAAATTTTTGAAGGTAATGTATTCAAATACATACGATTCGTGATCTATTTTTGAGAAACCAGTGAGAACTAAGATATAGTAGTGACTGACATAAATAAATAAACACATAATGGCAAAATTAATATCTACTCAGTTTTGTATCCAAACTAAAGAAATATTAATTTCTTATGAGAATATTTAGGTAAAAATGAAAATAAAAAAAACTTATTTTAAGAAAAAATATTATAAATTATTTATAAATAATATACATTATTAAGGACAATATATATCTGTATATATATATACAGACACAGAATCCATATGAGATTATATTGACTAAGAACTATCGTTTTAGGAAAAAGTAGTCTTTTTATAGTTCACAAAAATGGTTTAGCGATTTCTGGTTATATTTTTAAGATGATGTATTTAATTAACAATGTGATAGAATCTTTTGGATGGGCATTTTATGAAATGCAATAGAGGGAGTTGATTTTTGCGAAAAAAAGTTATTAATTTTTTATGTATCTTATCTACTTGAAAAACTGATTTGGTAATATACTTTCATTGAGTATATGTATTAGTAATTACATGTGTTAAAATGTGTCATAACAATTTGTACTACTATACTATACTCAACATCCACAGAGACCATAAGTCTCATTCATGTTCAAGTAAAAACCATACATAGTTAATATATTATTTTTTATAAAAATTAACAGTAATAATTAATAAAAATAATAATTATTATTGTTGTAATCCAAAAAATATTTGAGATAATATTAAACTAAGCTTTTATCGTTTTTAAAAGTTAAGTATCAACTTTAAACACTGAAATTCGAGTTACGGTGAGGTTTAGGTTTTTATTTTTTTAATAATTTTAATTTTGAAAATGGATTTCGTTCTTCTATTTATTAATATTTGGATTTAGTTATAACGACATTAAAATAAATTTTAAAGAAGTTTAATTTTTTAATTTTTCCTGTAAAATAGGACTTTTGAACAAATTATGCAATTAAACGGCGTTAAGAAAAACTAATTCGATATAAAAATATGTTTGACCTTTTTAGATTCGATAGGAAGCTCTAAATTATTTACCATAATTTTTGTGTCTGTCCATAAAATTTCCTAAATGTCACAGAACAGAATAGAATACTACAAAATTGAATAAAAAGACTTATTTTTTTTACATCAAGAAATATCATGAAATACGCTAGCATTCTTATTTAATTCTTCATTATGACTTTTATTTATATGATTTCATAATAATATGAAATATAAAAAATGAAAACACATATTTTATTTATTAATTTCTATGGCTTCTTTAAAATTCAAATATTTATATGGCTTCATAAAAGTTTAGCATTTCTATAGCTTCTTGAAAATTTAAACATTTCTACGGCTTCATTTAAAATTAAAATATTTCTATGGCTTCCTAAAAGTTTAAGCATTTCTATGGCTTCTTAAAAATTTTAATATATCTAAGGCTTTATTAAAATTTAACCATTTCTGCCTTAAAATTAATTTTATGACATCCTTGAAGTTATTTTTATGGATGTACCCCCTATTATTTATATCTGAATTAATTTATAATAGGTGATTGTTATAATCATTCGACTTGGCATTTTGGTTCAATAATTGTCGATAACCTTTCGCTATATAATTATATACACTTTATTACACAAAAATGAGTATTGAATGAGTAATGAAGCTCACTAGTAATTTTTTATTATTTACTGTTGTTCAAATTATTTTTTAACAATTACGTTGAAGTTGTTAAATTTTGTAAAATTATGATTTTTTGATAATAAAATAAGTTATTTAAAATTAACACAAAATTTATATATTCGCGTTGTTAAATTAATTAGGTATATTTTTGTGAAATAAGAATATTAATGTTCACGAATATTAATATTAATTAGTAATGATGTACATAAGGTAGCCGACCCCAAGTATGTGGGATAAAGGCAAGGAAATTGAAGAGTTAGTAATGATTTACTAATCAATAAGTAAAATGTTATTAAACAATCTGAAAATAATATTTTTATTTTTATAAATCTAAATTATATTATAGCTATAGCTAAATTTTATGGTCATGACGTTACATACAATATCCATGATGAGATTACCAATTCATCAGTCAAATATCACTCAAAATTAAGTTTCACTAAAAACTAAATTCCACCCAATTTCTTAATATATACTTAAAATTAATAAAAATATTGGTAATCTTTCATTAGAAAAAAATCATTTTTCAATTACGATTTGAATAGTTTTTACTATAAATTTTCCTTATATGGCGTCACTATCCTCTAGCGATATAAGTAATTAAGAGATTGGTAGTTAATTTTTGCAATACTTGTCTGGACTTATTTTTATCCCTTATTTATAATTATTATTTTTAAACTATTAATAAAATCATAAATAAATCGTAATCTTTTAAGTAAAATGTGTAATAATTTACTAGCATAACAAGGTTTTACATAACACAGTTTACTTTATTTTATTGCTATAGTGAATATGTATGGCCCGTGGCAACTCACGGTAAGAAAAATTGAGAATTTATATTATATTTTATAAATCTGATAATATTTTATACTTATTTTTATTACTCTTACTTAAAAGAAAAACTATTATTTTCATAAATCTAATTTATGTATTTTTGTATGCTTGAGCTGAAATTGTATTACAAGAGAAAAATAATGTTTATTTTGTTACTTAATGGACATATCAGCAACTAAATTAATTAAAACGGATTAAATTCATTAAAATAATTGTTCAATAATCTATTTATTTTAAACTCTTGATACAAAAAATAACTATTCCAATCTATATTTTATAAAAAGTCGTCAGGGCACACGTTGAATTTTAAATGTTGATCATAACAAACAATTATACTGTAACTTGCATGGCACTACTAAGAAAAAGAAAGAAACATAAGAATACAAGGATCACCAACCTACATATCGAAATATAAGGTTACACTAAAATAGAATTTTAATAGAAAAATAGAAAATTAAACATTGAAGTTAATCTAAAATTTTTTAATAACAATAAGAATAGAAAATAATTATGTTGTCCAATTTTTGTGTCATAATTAAGTTAAGCTACTAAATAAGAAGGAAAAGAAAATATTTTTCTTAATTGATTACTTCATAATTATATTAAATGTAGAAAAAATTATAAGCTAAATAAAGATGTGACTGATATCCGTCGAGTTGTTTATATTTGATGTACAACAAAATTTCGCAATGAATTTTGATCTAAGCATAATTTCTTTTGTGGTGACAAGGGTATATAAGTATTAGGATGGTCCTCCAAAAAATAATTAGATTTTTGTTTGCGAGATTTTTTTTCACCTTATTTTTTTTATTACTATAAATAAAAATGTTTGGTAAAGTTTCATCGCGAATGGTTAACCCCTTCCCATGTCGCAAAAGGGTTTAAAAGTTGGACAAATAGGGTAATTTTTTTATTTTTAGTTTATATTTAAAAAAAAATCTTCTACAATAAAATATCAAAAACCTAATTTGTAGGTTTAAACATGTTCTATAATAAACCTTTTAACATTTTTTTTTTTTTATTTTCGTTATTTAACAAGTAAAATTGAAATATACATATTTTACGTATCCAAAAAAATTGAATTTGTCATTTATTTTCCAGGTTATTCACGCATGGTTAACTGAATATAATAAAGTGTTTTACAAAATACAACTAAAATTATATTTTAAATAAAAAAGGTATCATATTTAACTCTTGTATTATTCATCGTTTCTGTTTAAAAAATTCGTCCCTTTTAGGTATTATAATTAGCCAAAAAATTGTATTTTAATTTCTATCATTCTATAACAATGATTGATTAAAAAATAATTAAAATGTGTAGAGTTGGGTTTTCTATAAGAATTCAAATATTTTCATTTTTCAAATAGAGCTTTCATAGATTGTATTGACACACTCTGGATACAGTTTCCTGTCAAGGCAATTTTAATTTCTATCATTACTTTAATAACTTTACATAAAAGAAACTCTTGTAGCTAACAAGTGGTGTAATCTTGTAAAACGAGATCTAGTTAAAATAAATTTTATCGCAAATTTTCTTGTTTTGATTTAATTAAAAAAGACCATAATTTTATATAGCCCAAGTTGATTTTATTAGTATTATTATTTTTTTTTGTTAAAATTGATACGCCAAACAATTTATTGAATAATCAAATTTTCGGTAGTTAACTGCCTTTACTAGAAGACTGTATGCAGATTTTGTTTTTTAATTTGTAAGTTGTAACATTTAATTTGTCGGAAAATACAAATTTGGTGATTAACAATTATTACTGAAATAAAGTTCAAATCCCGATAAAGTATCCAGTAGATTATGTCAAAAAACTTTAAATATATTGTGAAACATAGCGAGATATAGAAAAATGAAAAAAAAACCAAATAAAACTCATCAAAATAAATTAAGGTAAATTCAGGAAGAACTAATTAATCTGTTTGTCATTACTCACTTAAATATCTAGATATAATTAAAATTAAAGAGGACAAACAGTTTTTAATTTTACAAAAGAAAAGCAGAGAGAATAGAAAAGGAAAAAAACTTAAGTTTGATACAGAGTCTACAGAAATTGTTCCTAGTAGACATATTATTTTATTTTAGTTATATTACGACTAAATGTTATTAGTTAATACCATACCTCAATGTAAAATATATTTTAGATAATAGCCTAAAATATTCCAGTTCAGAGGAATTAGGATATTGTAACACAGATATTTTAGAAAGCTGTCAGCCTGGTTCAATAACAATTATAAAGACTCATGAAAATAAAATATTAAAGTCGCCATGACTCTCTGCTGCTTTGGATAAGTATAAAGTGTTATGTAAATATTAATATTACGAAAACTAGACTAAAATAATAACTCACTAACATTTGAAAGGCTACAGTTGAATTGACTTATTTAAACATGATAAGGCCTAATCGGCTAAAATAATAAACCGTTGAATTGGTTTACAGTTATTGTTAAAAATTTTAATTAATAAGATACGATATTTGATACATATTGTAGTTATTATTATTATTAGATAATTTATTATTATATAGACATTTTTAATTGTATACATTTGTTAAAGGCCAGCGATCAGAATGCTGTGCACTTAATTACAGCATACATTGAGAGTATTGGCTTAGATCCAGTCAACTATTTAATAAATCGAACGTCAATAAGACAATCTATCAAGCACAGCAGATAATAAGAGACTACTTTAAAGCAATTAGACGTAGCTTGTAAGACGTTAAGATACTCCGAATAATACGCACTACATCACCACATTCTCATAAAAAGGTTTATCACTCAATATAAATATATATAAATTAAAGCGAGGCCGTGGTTTTGGAAACACGTCCGTCATCTTTAGTGAACCTGCAAATACTAAAAAAAAAAATCACAAAAAATATACAAAAACATGACAGGGGGTATTTGAAAACGCTTGCCTCATTAACAAACCTATAAAATACAAAAAAAGTATCGCAATAAGTGTTTATGGTACGACACACTCAAAAAATCTAGCTGAGAACATTTTTGAAACATAAATTATACGTTACCAGCCTCGATGGGCTAAAGACAGGAGGCTGGTTCGACTATGAAAAGCTAACAATTTACATAATTATACTGAAGTCGACACTGGCGAAAAAAAATATAATAATAAACAAACATTAAAACGTTGCAGTACACACAAAGAAAAAACTTGCGACAAGAAAATACAAATACAATAAAAGTTTTCAAAGTATACAAATAAACAACTGATCAAGGTTATACCTAAAAACTGTAATAGGCCTAAAATTGTAGTCAACACATTTTTTTTTTTTAATCAGTGATAAATAAAGAAAAATATGCTTTAAAAATAGTTTAAGAAGATGATCATCATTAAACAAAAAGATACTTGTATCAAAAGTTTTAAAAGTTGTCAGTTAGATCTAATGCATCCTGAATGTGTATGTTTGTATTAATATGTGTAACCTACACCAGTTTGGTCTGTGTGCCCCCGCGCTATGTACTCTTTTAATATAACTAAATTTTTTACTTTACCCAAAATTAGTACCGATCTAATAATATTTTTGGATGAAAAGCGCTAATAAAAGATACTTTTAAATTTTTGGATTTTTTTTCTTAATAAAGATCTTTAATAATATATAAACTTGATAAATATGCATCAAACATAGATTAAGAATACAAAATATATTTTAAATATTTACAGCCAAGTGATAATTGGACATAATTTTATAAGTATTATCAGTTAGATCTGTGTTCCATGTATATATCATTAAAATAATCATACAACTCTTTACTAAATTTATATTGCATAATTGTATTGGTATTGTATATTGTTAAAATATGTATATATATATATATATATTTCACTAAAAAAAGGAGTGCTATAAATTGAGCGATAAAACCATTATTTCCGCAACAAATCACTCTTATATATAACAGTTAATATTCTGTTAGCTTCGATGTCAAGTATAGGAGTGGTGATTTCTGAAATGTATTTTATTTATACCTTATTTCATCACTGATTCTATTTAACAATTGTAAGACCGAAATCATCAAAATACATAAAAAACTTATATAACTTAAATAAATATGTAGATCTACGCTAGAGCTGTTCCGAGTGAGTGGCGTAGAGGATGTCACACCTCTCCACTTTGTAATATTTTATCACTTAAGTCGTAAAATTTTTAATTTATGAATTTGATACAAAACAAAAAAAAAAGAATTAGTAAAAATAATTTTTTTAATCTCCCATCATATTTTTATTTACGGTTTATGAGACATTTTGAAAGAGTAAGTTTGATAGGTCACTTTAAATACACTCTGTGGATGAACGTTATAATCCTATTTCTTTAAATAGACAATAACGACCGATAGAGAGCAGTATTTTAACTGCTTACAGGGACTAGTGGTTAAATGTACGCATACGAGCTTATTAAAAAAAAAGTCTATTCTAAGTTCGTTATGCGTGTGTGTTTAATAATAGTAAATGTGATGTCGGAGATAACGATGTTATAAAATGATTATAGGAAGAGGGAGCGACCATTAAGGATATTACTATTTACCGACGATAAATATCTGCGGTGGCGTTTAGCTCGAGCGCTGTGCGCGCGCCCAGGTGACGGTACTTACCACCTATACAATATACACCTGGCACGCGACTGATACCAAACAGGAGTGATTATTGTCTGTACCGCCACAGTCGCGGCGCGACTGCGGTCCCGAGAGTGGTTTCTGTGCTCAAAACGGTGCCGTTTTGTTCGGAAAAGTTTAGTGTATAGTAATGTTAATGAGCGTTTTATTTTTGTAGCTCTAAATAGCCTAACAGGATATGTATTGAATAACTAGTGATCAGTTTATGTTATTAAAGTGTACATCTCAAAATTATAGGTCGATGGCATCGTCAGAAGTACAACAGTTATTACCAGAAGTGAGTAACGATACGATATCATTTCAATATATTTACAAAGAATCGCTTATCCTTACAGAACTTCAAATTTGAACTGTTATTGTGATTGCCGGTCGTTAAAATCTCTCGAGGGTGAAAGTAGTACATAACTGTTTCTACGATATCCTCGCGCATATTTCCAATATCAACTTGCACGCATTACTACAATATAATATGTAAACGCATTGTGTTATGCAATTAAATCCGATCGTTTGTCGCGTGCCATTCGTTTATAGAAAACGGTCCACTGGTAACTAGATCAACGCGTGTGCAGAAACCTGTTGGCTGGACAAATCTCTTATATAGATCACCTAACGCGTAACCGATATTGCCACGTTATGAAATCGCAGCAACTGCACACAATTTCTAATCGGATAAAAATACATTACATATTTTTATAAAACCAAAGCACAAAAATCATTAAAGTTAATCCGCTAAATGCAAAACACCGTTGAAATAATAACCAAGTTTATTTATGATTGTCTGTTGGAGAAGGCGTTCAAAAGAAACTGTGTAAATGTAATTTTCGCTTCTAACACTAATAACCTTGATTGCAATTGCTCTCGATATTATCGCTACCAATTCGATATCCGCATACCACCCCGGTACACTGGTAATTAGTTTAATTAAACGTAGTCATTGTTGTTGCATTATTGTCTAGTGGCCAACGTGCCCTTCGCCCTTTTGTGTGCAGTAGCTGTGTAAACGCGAGTCAAACTCAACTATGCGTTTCCGGGTCCAGTAATTCAAATAAATTGAAGGATTGAGCGAATAAATGTATCAACCATTTTTAATAAACAAAAATGGACAAATTTTTTTTGAATAAAATTTAAATTCATATTTCTGAAGCGTTCGCTAAACACTTTTATCTACTCATCCCTTCAATTATTAAATATATTTGTTAACAGGATGATAGTTGGCATATCTGGACACCGCAAAATGATCAGCAGTGGATGGGCCAACACGGATATCACACGATGACCACAAATACGGGGTACCAGCAAATGCAGCAAACCGTGCCGGACCCCAGTCCTTCGGCAGCTGTTGGGTACGGAGATGAGTCAGGTGCCGAAGAATATCTGCTTGATTTGGATACATTGATCCAAGATTTAGTTTACGACGGTCAATCGTCGTGTAACTCTACTACAAGTATACACCCTGTACCACATCAACCTCCGACGGAATCACTGTACTCTTCCGACTATGGATCATGTAGATTAAACGGAGATCTGGGAGATAACTATGGCGATTCATACAACGGATCAATTTATATATACCCAGCCAGTCCAGAATCGGACAGAACGCGTCGAAATGTTCACCAACAGCAGCAGATTACCGGAAACTTAGTCAGCGCCATGTCGGCGTCGCCCATATCTCCTATTGAGAGTATGGATGCCATTAAACCAACAATTTCAGGATCACAAAGCCCAGCCAAACGTCAGCCGATGACGAAGAGGGGCCAAGGAAAGAAATCAACGGGTACTGTAAAAACAAATACCGTACATAGGTGCGAACATCCCGGGTGCGGTAAACAGTATACAAAAAGTTCCCATCTAAAGGCCCACCATCGTACGCACACGGGCGAAAAACCGTACCGGTGCCCTTGGGGCACTAACGCCTCGGTGGCTGGATTACCAGCTGTGTCTTGCAATCGTAACGCATTACTATCTGGCGGATTGGCT
This sequence comes from Daktulosphaira vitifoliae, assembly GCF_025091365.1. Classification (NCBI taxonomy): domain Eukaryota; kingdom Metazoa; phylum Arthropoda; class Insecta; order Hemiptera; family Phylloxeridae; genus Daktulosphaira; species Daktulosphaira vitifoliae. Next base: position 11,125,845 of record NW_026099574.1, on the reverse strand, counting down.
GACATGACGACTTCCGACCAGGGCGTGGGCCGGTGTCCTTGGAGGTTTGCTAGATCCGACGAACTCACTCGCCACTACAGGAAACACACCGGCGATAGGCCTTTTAAGTGCACTCAATGTTCGCGAGCCTTTTCGCGTTCGGACCATTTGGCGCTGCACGTGAAAAGACATCAGACAACTTCTTGAATTCGATAGCAACTATCTGTGTTTTAGAGTATAATAATATATTGTCTAGTAGAAACATGCACAATTCAAGCTTGAAACTATTAACTTGATCGAGACGTTTTTTCCTTGTTGAGGTCACGGCATTTCTTTCTACCGTTCAATATTTGTTGAATTCTCAACGTTATTGGCTGTTTATGTTTCGAAATATATAATAAAGTTTTTTTTTTTTTTTTTAATACAACCATCGTATAATTATAGTTTACTATTTAACACGTTGAAATATTTTTGTAACTTGTCCAAAACTTATTATTTCCATTATCTCGTTTAGATCTATTTCATTAGTTTGTATATATAAAATTGGTTATGTTGTTACTCTATTGTAAATAAAAATAATATTTTTCGCTGGCGAAAAATGTAAAACGTTCCGTTTTTATTTCAAAGATACGACCAAGACCGTGACTGTTTAGACTTAATTAATTATAATTAAAATAATTATTGATTTTTCGGATGAACACTGTATAATAACGTAAATTACTATTAACACTTTTTTTGCGTTTAATCCTATTAAGATAATTACGTTGATAAGAAGTGTAGTCCCGTTAAATTAAACTTGCGGTATCTAATGACACTAAACGTACGCGTATTGGCTAATTGCAGAATACGGTCAGCGGGTAACAATGTCGACATAATAGTAATATTGGTAGTTGACAAAAATAATATTAATTGTTTACAATTTGTCTGTGTTTTTAATGTGCCTTATTATAAATCAAAAACTGTTGGAGCTTACATATCAAAGTTTTTTTTTTTTTTTTTTTTTTAATTGTATTTATTTGTTATTTTTTCTTTTTCTCTTTCATTAATCGTGTAATAAATGTGTGTTGCCATTTAATTAAAATAAACAAATTTTACCAACTCGGAGTTAATATTTATTTTACCGCCGATGTAACATAATACTACTCGGCGCGGGGTGTAATTAATATAGATGTGACTGCAGTTTATGTACTGAAATATATTTGCCATAATGTACAGAAACATAATATTTTATAGGTGTATATCTGGTCTCCGTTTATCAGCGCCGATGTACTGTGGCGTTGATTAATAGCCACAGCAAACAGAGGAAGTCACGCCATCCATTAACGAAATGAAAACGGACAGCGGAAGCTTTTTTAAACTTCCGACGGTAAAACCTATGGGTTTTATGACGTACCAATGCATTAGTTAAATTGGAAATAAAAAGCAACTTGACCGTACAAATGTATTTGCAAACATCCGTTGTAATCGGGCTTTAAGAATCAGCACAGTAAAACAATCGATTGCCTACGGCCAACTCTTACCGTTAAATTGCATCAGCTGCTCCTATCGATCGGTCTAGTCGCCACTAAATGGTAGACATTAGGTTTTAATAATATTGCACACTTTATTGTTATTATGCTTTGAAAAGTACCCCTTAGGTATATCAAAATCATAGTTATTTGGTTTACACTTCACATTTTGCAATTTTTATTAACATGTCGAAACAAAATGTAAAATCATTTTATCTCAATTGTTAAAATCGAAATGTTTTTTTCCAAGTCAACCAGTGACTCATTAGAATGAAAAAAACTGATATAACTAATGAAAAACATTAATGACAATATTTTCATTTTGAATTTTAACGATAAGCATATAGAGCAACAAAGGTTGAATATTTACAATTCAATGACTGTTTTACAAAAATAGAATTTAAATCTCAGAGGCCGTATAATATAATTATTTTCTTAACTATTCACGTTACTTAAATATAACAACATATAATTTAGGTAACTGTTACAGTGTTAATTGGTTTAAGAATAACGTAATAAGTGTTATGCAAAATCACTGTCACTTAAGATGAATTTGAAGTAAATAATGAAAACGTACTAAAGACAATATCACGGTCGATGAATTAATAATATATATTGTTATAACTTAATTTTCTTTTTTTGTAACTCGGATGGTCTGAAATTATTTATTACTACAAAATTGTTATACCACAGAGAGTTTTGTCAATGTTGTTTTTAATTTGTTATGTACAAATACGTAAAACATTTTGTTTGTATTTACACGAATAAATAAACTTTATAGAAGTTTAAAAAAATTGTGTCTGAATTAAAATTTTCATTAACTTTAAATCTAAAAAATTTGTATTGTAGAAACCCTTAACAATTTTAAATAATCTTTTTCTTTCTTTACACTATTTAATTTATACAATAATATTAAAGTTTGATTTAGTTGAATTTTAAATAAATTTATCAAGTTTATTCAATTTCTATTAATATTCAATTGCCTATTGATGAATTTTATTTCTAAATTTAGAAGTAATATTTACAAAATCGGGCTACCGTTAAAATTAACTTTTCGTTTTATATTATCTTATGTCTATAATAGAAAATTTTGACACGAGTATACAAATCGTATGCATTTTTCTAAATAATTTAAGAAACTCTACTTTCAAAGGTTAGATTCATTTACATCATAATCTTCATAACTGCATGTACTTAAAGTAAACAGGTTTATAAATCATATTCAATCATGTTTTTAAATTAAGTCTTTGGAAATAAGTTTATTAACTTATACTATACTTTAGGTATATCTGAAGTACAGTACAGATTGTGACAATACCCATTTTGGACTTTAAAAATCTCAATTTTATGTATATTTAAGTATATGCAGTGTAGAGATTTAAAGAGTAATATTCACCTAATTACTATAGTTTTAGACTACATTTAAAATAAATAAGTAGAAATCAAATTCTTATTTTGTTTACAAGAAAGAATTTAATTAAAAAAATTAAAATTATAACATGCATAAAATCTAAATAAATATACATGATTTGTGTCCCGAGAGTAGTGTGTTTAATTTAAAATCAAGGTTTCATTACATAATTATGCATTTAGTCTTCTTAAAAATCTAACATGGAACAATTTGCAATTAAAATAATAATATAGGGGGTTAGGATTTCAGTTTAAATTTAATGTATAAAGTGGTTATATTGATTATTTAACATTTTACGTTTAATGACTCTGTGAGTAGTTACAAATGGATACGTTGACCGACAGTTTCAGGAAAAATTTAATGGCCAAAGTTCCATTAAAAGTTTGAATAAATTATTTATACTATAAAATTTTAAATTAAAAATTAACCATTATTTGTCTAGCCAAACGTGTATCAGAACTTTGACAAACAGATGAGTATCAAAAAACCGTGTGATATTTATAAAATAATAATAAATAATCATTTGACATCTATCATTTATTTGTAATATACCTATCTAAAACATTAGTTGAATTAGAGTGTAGCATGGAATGTTCACTGTTTTTAATTTAGAAAATGAATCATATAATGTAATTCGTATTTGATAACAAAGAGAAAGACTCTAAAGTTGTATTAAATACACGAAATAAATCAACACTTAAAAATCATTTAAATATTTATTCGTTACACATAGATTTTTTACATTTATTATCCGATATAAATTTATAAATAAAACCGGAAAACATAGGATTTCTTTTTTTGAATATTAGAATAAATAAATGATACCTACTGTTATTTTTTTATACTAGACCTTCAACTATAATTTTTTTTTACTTTTGATTCTATTTATTTTGTGCTGTACGTAATGTTCGCTATAATTAAAATATAACGACCAAGTATGAAGATGGGTAATAAACGTATTTATTATTTTTGTTATTATTATATGTTCGAAATAAAATTTTTGAATGTGTAAAATTTACGACACTATAAACATACATAAACAGAGTGCTTACATAAATACTCTTGAAATACTTTTTTAAATCATTATCTAACCTAAAAACATGATTAATGAAAGTTAATCATACAATTTACATAGTCTTCAATGCATTATTCGGTACATCTATTATTAATATAATTATTTCAATGTAAAAATTAATTGTTGAATTTTAAATATTCAGTGTTGTTGTAATTTATAACATAAAATGTGAGTATTAAAAATTCGTAAACGTCAAATTTGATTCTCTCTTGGGCTGAGTAATACATTTTATTTTTATATATTTGATATAATGATTTAAAAATATATTCCCAAGATATTTGAGAATGTATTTACCCAAGTATGACTATAAAAATATTGTATTATTTTTATTAGTATTGTATAAATAAAGAAATATTATTAATGCAATTTTCTAAACATTTAAAAATATATATTAATTTTGGCGTATTTAGTTACAACTTTAACAATAATTTATATTTGAGTCATGTTTACAGAACGGTATATATTAGGAGGGTTTCCAAATACCATAGAGCCAAAAATAATTACATTAGACAATAAAATTTTTTTAATTTGGAGGGACAGTGGACATTTTTATAATCATTCTTATTACAAGATAAAATTTAAAAATCGACTGTGTAAATTTTTAACGATTAAGAGGTCATTTTCAATTAAATAGAATTTTTTTCATAAAGATAAACATTTTTTACAAAGCTTTGGTTTTAGATGGTTACAATGTTATAAAAGTACAATAAAGTAATGAATCTATTATCTAACAAATTATCAAAATTATTTCATTAGAGAGGTGTTCAATCAACATGATACATATATTTGCTAAGTTATTCCTATAAATTCAGTTGAAACCGGACCAGTTTTACAATCGCCTTTAGGCGACGCTATATCTGGAGTAGAATTAAGACATGGCCAAACGTAGTTACTGTCCATTTCAAACCATTTTGCGTTACATGCATACCCGGATAATTTAAAGAAGAAAAAAAAAACACCGGATGACATTGACTATTGATTTAAAAACCGAAAACGAATTGTACAGTGCCGATTTTTTCGTTTAAATTGCTAAAAAAAAACTCTCGTTATACAACCCTTCAACTAAACAACTAATTTAAGGAAGTATAAAAATCCTATTGGAATGATTACAAGAAAAATATTATCAAAGCGCGTAACCCGAGTGTCCGATTTGTTTTAGATTTAAGACATTTTTGAATGGCGTTATGATTTATGACGGGAAAGTATCATAAATCTTTATAGATTTTTCGGTAAGTCATCAGCGGCTAGTTGTTTCTCTACTAGCTGTTGACCTAATACATGTGTATAGATGACAGGCGGACTAATGCAAATGTGTACATATCAATTAGATACACGCTATAAGTCTTTGAATTTGACAGCGTGATAAGCACTAAATATAATGACAGATATTGGACCCTACGCACATGTGATACCATTGCTACGTCTTGGAATTCCCGCAATCGATTGACTATTGTACGGCAACTGCAGTACCTCGTGTCCGCCGATCACGGACAAAATGAAAGTGAACGCAGCTACTAGTTTAACCTACTCGGCGACTGTGTCTTAAATTAGAGTTCACTTGTTCCTGCGGCGAAACGTTATTACAATGTAATTTTTGATTTATGTCGGTAGGAATACGTTATTTATTTCAGATCACGGAATTTATTTTTAGGTGTAACTATTTATTTGCCCAATTAACGAGCTGGCAAATAAATTTTAATCGACGGAATCACTAAACTTACAAGCTATAATTCATCATATTAAAAAAGATGAATATCAAGTGGAATTGAGTAGTTTCAATATAATTTTTTCGATTGCAATGAATAAAATTGCATAGGTACAATTAGCAAGACAGACTTGGTGTTGTGCGCATACATATAGTCCAGTGCTACAACTTGGTATATATTAGTGGGTGTGCAAGTCAATATTAAGGGACCCATAATATAATATTATATGAACTACCTTAATGGATATCTAAATGTATGTTATTATTTAACAAGGATCCAGGAATGCCTTGCTTCCCAAGCATTCCGACACTGATATAGCTGCCCTCTAGGGACATGTAGGCGGCACTAACTTAACTTTAAGAAATATTTAATAATTTTAACTATAATGATGCACTTTGCATAGCATTTATAAGAACGCTTATATGAAAAATTAGTATTTACAATATATTTTTATTAAATTGAAGTATAAAATAAATCTTAAAATAATAGGAGAGTTGAGAAATATTATCAAAAAGAAAGTGTATCACGTAAATGAACTGGAAATTTTAATACTTGTGTATTGTAAAACATTTTGAGGAAGTAGTACTTTTATAAGAAAATATCATGATCTAGATGTCTTGTAAAAATATTAAACTACAGAGAAAGAGAACATTGTATAATATATAGACCGGTTATTAAAATCCATTATTACTTGTTACAGTTAACTCATTCTCTTTTATCGAGTAATTTGACCATCTAACCAGGTTACTAAAATAAACAATCTAATTACCGAACTTTTTCAATTTTCATACACTAAATTTATTAACACCTTGAATTAGTAATTTTTTTAACGTTCAAACTACATCTATGATTGGTCAATGTATTTAATTCAAATTACTCTTTATACTTGGATAATAACATGATTATACTTAAAAATATCTAAGGAAAAAAATAACTAATTATCTAAACAAATAGCATTATAGTGCAAAACCTTTGTTATGGTGGATCACCCAACTGTCAGGTTGCCAAAATCGTCATTTGTTACTGTAAATATCTTACTTACAATTTTGTTAAACATTATTCTCATTTACTTTGTCACAAAATAAAATATTGCACATAATATACAATGTCTTAGAGTTCTTGCTATTATAATGAGTGATCGGACTATCAAGAACCACTCCATTACTCGCAAAATAAATATAATTTTGAAAAAAAATGTTTTTTAGTTATACATATTTTTGGATTTATTAGTTATTAATTACTTTTTTGAATCATTCCTTACAACTTACAAGTTTTGAACTTTAATTTTGAAATTGAGAACTTACATATTTAACTAACTTATAAAATAGCATATAAACTAATTAAAAAATGACTAGTCGATAACAACTTTTCGATCGACATTTCAGAATTTATTAACAATTTAAAGTACTGATTGTCATTGAGTAGTCGGTACTAATATTTTTATAACTAGGTATTTCCTAGCTGTATTCAAAGTCCCTCAAATAAATAAGATTAACTAACTAGTTAAATATGTTTGTTCCCATTTAAAAATAATAATTTGACACCCCTATAAGTTACAAAGAATGATTCTATATATTAATTTATAGCTGATAAATCAAGTAAAATATGTAACTAAAAAAATTTTTTTCTTGGGATATTGTATTAATTTTGCGAGTAACCGAATGGTTTATGATAAACATATCATTCTATACACATATACTTCGTATGTAATTCTACATACAAAGTTCAATTTATTAAAAATTAACCACCCTCAATATTTTGTCATAATATCGTACTGAATAATGTTTTATTTTTACTTAATGAACTACTATAAATAACAAGTTTATGAAAAAAAAACGGTAGCACAGTGGAATCACGGCACAGTATGGCTTAAACTGAAGGTCATCATGAAATCAGAATTAGTTCCACATTCTAAAGCAATTTAGCAACAAATTAATAATAAGAAAAAAATTCTCTATAAAAATGATTTACTTATATTCAATTTTATAAATAAAATAAAAATTAATATAAAAAAAACTCAACACAGTGTCAACGTGGTATACTAGGGACAAATATAGATAATATCTGACAATGATTAAAAAACTATCATAAAAATGCTTAGATACAAATTTATAGATAGTATTTAATTTTAATAAAAATTGGTGGATTACCTCAAAAGCAAAACGAATTTCTATTTCCTCATGTATACCTTAATTGCAAGTTTTATGATATATAAGTATAATACATGAATATATATTTATTATAGCAATTAAATATAGTATGAAATTGATATTTAATAATTAAGTATTATAATTTTAACGGAGAAATCACAAAAAGTTATAAAGTAGTCCAGTGTGAGCTGATAATAAGTGGTAACAGACACAAAAAATTAATAACACATCATGGTAAAATTAATACCTTCTCAGTTTCGCATCAAAGCTAAAATTAATGTTTTTTTTTTTAATTATTGTAAAATTAACAATGGAACTTTCGAATTATAATACCCTATTATATATTTTTTTTATTCTTATGAAAAATGTACATAACGTGTAAACACACACGTTACAATAGGTGCAATATAAATTAAGAGTGCTCAAATTTAAAAAACTTTTCCTTAAGCCGTTTTGTTAGGGGTCCGTTTAATACTTGAGGATCTTGGTCAAAACCAAGAATCAGAAGGTAACCGACGTTTGCCCAAATATTGTCTCTATCTCCTTAAATAAGTTTTAATTAATTATAGAAAACACAGACAATAGTGCACCTTAGTTACTAGACAGAAATGATATAATAAGGTTAAACTATTGTTTTACGTCAACGACTAAGTAAAGTTATATTTTAGATACTTATTGTGCTGTGTTGTACAGATTGTGAATTTCAAATTGTAAAAAAAAAAAATATTTTAGATGATCAGTAAATATAAGTTATTTGTAATGTACAATACGTCTGACCTAAATCCTAGTATAGTTTGACAATTGGCCATAGCGAGTCGTTGAATAAAACAAGTTAATTGCTTGAAGTGCATGAGGATGTTTCCATGTTTACAGTTGAGTTTTGACGTATGGGACTCATTGCAATGTATAGTTGCAGCCACCGACTAGCAACCATCACTCTGTAGATGGACTCTGCAATGAGTCCGAAACGTCAGAACTCAACTGTAAACATGGATACATCCTCATGCACTTCAAGCAATTAACTTGTTTTATTCAACGACTCGCTATAGCCAATTGTCAAACTGTACTAAGATTTAGGTCAGTTCATGTAAACATGGATACATTCTCAAGCTCTTTAAGCAACAAGACAATCCATGAAAGCTTTAACACATTCGTAAACTTAATTATTTTTAATTATTATAAATAACATATTTATTAGCTTGTATTACTACCTATGACAGCTGAATAATTCATAAACATATAGGTAATATTCAATAAAGATGAAAATTATTCTTAACAATATAATTTTACAAATAAAAACAAGATTCAAACCACACCATTTTTACTACATATAATTTGTGGCTATCTTTAATAATAATTGATTTGTTATAAAGTAATAATTTTTCGTATCATTCCTTACATCTTATAAGAGTATTAACTTTATTTTTTAAATGGCATACGTATTTATTAATTTGTTTATAAAAGAGAAAATTATTGGGTCAATAATAACATTCGAAAAGTTAATTTTCGAAATTATTACTGTTTTAGCTTATAATTTAAAGAAAAAATTTCAATTTGGGGCAGGAGTCCAACGTTGCTTTAAATAGATTTTATAATTATTTTGAATTAAATGAGGTTTATACATCATTTTATTATATTTGAATAATAATTCTAACAATTTTTATCTTTATTTTGTTATTAAATAGAGTTCAAATTTCGTTATACATATCATAAAGTTATACAGAATTTTTAATTTTTATATAAATTAGCTCACAATGTGACGACTGCAACTACTCCATTTTGAAGTTAAAACATGTTTAGTTATTTTTTTGATGTATAAATAAAAAAAAAAATGCGTTAGAACCTTTTTTCTATAACGACAAAATATAATGAGTTAGAATTTTTAGATGATAATAATGTTGATTAAAACCTATTTCATAAATAATAGAATATAAAACTAATATGAAGTATAAAGTATATTTTTACAATTAAAATAATAATTTTGTGGTCTTGTTACAAAAGGAGTTAAATAAAGGTATATAATTAAATCCTTTTAATTAACTTTTTGTTATTTAAGTATTACATTTTATTTAAAAATTATTTTACTTAGACCCAATATCTTCAAGAAAATTATAAAACGCTACTAAATTCAAAACTAAATATTCTTAGATGCCTCAGTTATTCAAATATGTCTCTAAATAACAAACTAATTATATATTAAAACATAACTCAAACCTATATGGACCTATGGCATTGACATTTGAGGCTTTACCAAGCTTACAATTAAATAACAAGACAACAAAAGTTTCTTAGGGTATTTGCTTCATAATCATCTTAATATGATTTTTAATTATAATCAATCTTAGTATGCTCATTGTTTTTACAATGTAAAATTACTCATAATAATTTACAATTTATGTAGCAAAATGCATATACTAAGTTTTATTAAACATGAGAAATTATTTATAATGTAAGAAAATTCATATCCAAAATTTTACGTAACAGAATGGCTAAAAATTAGGAGATTATGAAAGTTTAATATAAGGCCATTTCAATTAATATCACGAGTTATTACCATAAGAAAATTCCATTAAATTTACTTAATTACATCCAATTTATTTTCAGAGTATACGTTGTTTTTTTTTTTTTTATTATTAATAGTCACACTCTAAACGTGGATATTGAATTTTGAGCTATATAATTAGACAAATCAAGTCTTCATGTATATAGAATAAAGTCTAGAACATCGTAACGGCCCTGATATTTTCTAATCTATTAGAGCAACGGCAGATAATAGCTAGATGTATACATAAGTATTTTATTTGTCTTAGCCAGACTACAGCTATAATCTTATAAAAATTAACTGGGTATAATTATTAAACAATTAGGGTGTCAATGATCCCAAAATGAAAATTAGAATATAGGGAGGGGAAGCAAGAGCATGACAGGTCTAACGCGTGTGTCATGGTATAGTGGACATATCACCAACGTCAATAGGTATCCTCTACATAAATGTAGAGGGCCCAATGAGATGTTTATCTTGTGCCATCTTGACTACACTCGAGGAACCGTCAGCTCATGGTAAAGGGGGAAAAAACAACAGAATAGAAGAAATTAACCATTTTATATAAATATAGTTATATAGCCATTAGCTAAAGTAAACAAAACGTGACCACATGGTCAAATAACCAAAAAGAAAATGGTGAATTAAAATATGCACACTGTGCGAAAATACAAAAAAAATAAAATATACCATATTTCAATTGTCAAGATGATAAATTTTACCTCAGCAGAAATGAGATTGACGACGAAGTTGTTGACTACAATGTAGTGTTATTGATTTGATATTTTCAAACATTTACCGAACAGTTTCTCAAGCCGGCTTGATGTCACATAGGAGAGGGTAGCGTTGATTTACCGTTGACAAATGTAGTATTTAGGATAAGGGAAACAGGTGGTAGGAATAATTTATTAATATACTAAATAAATATGAATGTATAAGTGTAACACTGAACCTTCAGACGTACAACGCGCACTGTTTGAGTACAATTGCCAATGACCTTAAACTCATCATGATTTTATTATGTTCCAATGTAAAATAGTTTTAAAACCTAAAATGAGTAATTCATTTTTATACAAAAATATGTGAAATAAAATGTTTTATGTGTAATGAATTATCAATATTCTATTTCCTAACAAATATGCATTTGCTTTAAGTTTCACGCTTTAATGTACAAACTTTATATGATTTTAATGAGACGTTTTAATAATTTAGAGTAAATATAATTTTTTAATTATCGTTAAAATCAGTTTTAATATAATTTTATGGTGCATGTTTTATAATATTTTATCACTATATAGACAAAAATATTTGCCTAGCAATATGTGTGTTGACAATATTCATTATTGCATTGTATGTTTTATAGCCTATACGTATCGCCGTTTTATTACTTCTTAAATTTTCACATGTAAATTTTTAAACAATAAGATTAAATAAATTTGAATAAATATCTCAAATATCTTATTTCATCAATTTGGATGTCTCTCTATAATGTTTGAAAGTTTATATAAAATAATTGTTTATTTAATTATGACTAAAATTTATTAGTTCATTTATATGGCTTTCTTGTATAATATTAAATAGCACAATCATTCTCCAAAAAATGTATAAATTATTGAAGTTCTAATACTTTTAGAAAGATAAAAAAATACTTAGATGCTGGCAAATAAAAATATTGTTGTAATCATATATAGAAAAATATTTCAAATTTTGAGTTACAAAAGGATTTAAAAGTTATCATTAAAAAAACCCAGCACAGGGGGGTCGCGGCACAGTTGTGACGTGGTATAGTTGGATCAAGTATAATAATATCTGACAGTGATTAAAATCACTATCAAAAATAAACGCTTCGATGCAAATCTTTAGATAGTGTTTAATTTAAAAAAAATTGGTGTTTTATTCCAAAAGCTACTTGATCTGCTGGTTCCTTATTAATATCTCGATAAAGATAAAGTATGTCAAATGAAAAAGGGTTTATTAAAAAATATTATTTCTCATAAAAAAATTGTGTGGATCCATAAACTTTTCAATAAGTTATAGCATTATAAAGTTAAATATAATATAAATAATAAAATCGANTTAAAGTTAAATATAATATGAATAATAAAATCGAGAATATTTCACACAAAAATAGCATTCGGTAGCCATTTTCGCCGTGAAGACAAGTCCAGAGGTCAAATTTTTTTTTTCAAATTAAAGTATATTACATTAGCTTTAATTTAAGATATATATAAAAGTGTCAGACCTTCCGGAACATTTTCAAAAGTTAAGTTGAAAAAGTTAATTTTTTGTGAAAAAGTTGTCATTTTAAATCCCCCCCTGTGGGCATTACAATTGTCAAAATTACAAAAAAAATATACCAAATAATAGGTAAAGACATCAAGCATCTATATAAAAAAAAATTATATTGATATGTTCATTTTTGAAAAAGTTAGAGCATTATTAAGTTAAAAATATAAAAAAAAATTATTTTACAAAAATCGTAATTTTTTATTAACTTTGATGTCAACTTTCACCACGAAGACAAGTCCAGAGGTCAAATTTTTTTTTTTCAAATTAAAGTATATTACATAAGCTTCAATTTAAGATATATATAAAAGTGTCAGACCTTCCGGAACATTTTCAAAAGTTAAGTTGAAAAAGTTAATTTTTTGTGAAAAAGTTGTCATTTTAAATCCCCCCCTGTGGGCAGATAAAAGGTCAAATTTACAAAAAAAATATACCAAATGATAGGTAAAGACATCAAGCATCTATATAAAAAAAAATTATATTGATATGTTCATTTTTGAAAAAGTTACGGCAGTTTTTAGTAAAAAAAATTGAAAAAATTTCGAAAATTAGCGATTTTTAAATTTGTAATTTTTTTGGAGGTTTCCCCCATTTACGGGGAACGAGGGAAATTTTTTCAATTTTGAAGGGTAATGTCTTCGACTAGATACAATTTGTGATCTTTTGACGTATCGTTGAAAGAAATCCGTTCGGTGAGAGCTGAGAAAAAGTGGTAACAGACACAAAAAAAAAAAAAAAAACACATAGTAAAACCAATACCTTCTCAGCTTCGCATCGAAGCTAAAACAAAAAATTACACAGCTCCATAACATTTAGAAGTAGAATTTTAATTCATTTTCTTTTTTTTGATTCCAATAGGTTTTTTAACGCTGGTTCTGAATGAGCCCTTAGTTTTTCTCTACCGATTATATTTCAATCATAATTTGAATATTTTTAAAATTACTATTCTTCCTTATAAAATGTTAATTAAAAAAATTAACAATATTTTTTTTCAACGCTTTTAGTTGTGTTTATTTAGAATCATAATAATATGTGAAAAATTTTAAACCATTCCGTAAAATTTCATCTTTGATATGTCCTTTTTAAGTTTAAGTTTTACAGCATTTTTAAAAAAGTTAACACTGGACTTTTTTCAACGACTTTTTTTTTTTTTTTAAATGTTTATACTGTTATTATTTGTTATATTAATACAAAATATTAAGAGGATTTTAGAAATACTTATAATAACAACTAATTTTCATAACTAAAAATAGCCGTTCAAACTTTTTCTTTGAGAATAATGTTCAAATTTTTATTCCTAATAAAAAATTACACTTACTTACTATTCTATTTAGATTATTTTCATTCTACTTTAGGAAATATAAGTGAGTCTTTAAAGTCAAATAACTCATAGAAAAAATAGTGTTGAAATGTTTTAATTTTTATATCTTGAACTACAATTAAAACTCTTTAATTTGATATTCAGAGTGGAACGGATCTAATTAACAACTCATATAACTTAATGATCTACATAACATTTTATACTTTTTTTTTTTTAATCAATATTTACAATATAGAACTATATTTAAAATATGTTTTTTATTATTTTTCGCAATTACAAAAAATATTTTAAAAATTAACTTTTTTATTAAAATTTTTTTTAAGATTTTAAGATATCTATTTTATAGATAAGTTTTTAAGAAAAAGTTTGATACCAAAAACTATTATTTTAATTCAGTAGTTAAGTGTATACAGCGTTTTGGAATTTGTTAAATTTTGATTTTTTTGACAATTTTCTTATGGTATCAAATTTTAGCCCATATTATGTAAAGTACAAAGTAAACACTTATTACATTATTTACTGGTAACAGTAAGCGATTTCATTTCCATGAATATTATTAACATTTGAATAAGCATTTGTAATTGACATGAAAAAACGATTAGTAGTATAATTCAGATTATTAAAAAAAATTGTAGAAACATTGTCTAAAACATGTTGAATTTTTAATTAAATAAGTTCATACATCATAAATTGAAATGTGAATAATAGTAAATAAAAGCATTGATTATCAAATCTCCTAACAAGGAATATCCTATAATAATATGATTACAATGATAGAATCACACTAATTAATAAATGTTATCACTTTTAACTTGGCTAACCATAGAACACTCGTAGATGACATATGATAATGTTCCTAACTTTTGTAATAAAGATTAGAGATAATCATTTCTGTATAAAGCGCGTTAAACGTTATTATTATCCATTATCAAATCATTAACTAAACAACAACTTTAATAAGCATAATTTATTTTTTATTTATTTTGAACAGAATAATTTAAATTAAAAACCTATTATCGAGTTTAAATAAAATTAACGGAGTAGCATCATCAAAAAAATATTTTCTTTATTTTGAACTGAATGATCTCATGTCACCAGAATAATCTTCATCTTCTAAAGCAATTTAACAATAAATTAATAATAAGAAAATGTTCTTTATAAAAATTATTTATTTATTTTTAAGTTTTTAAATGAAATAAAAATTAATCTAAAAAAAACTCAGTGCAGTGTATACTTAGCATAGTTGGGACAAGTTTTGATGATATCTGACAATTATTAAAAAAAATTATCACACAAAATTTGCTTAGATGCAAATTTGTAGATAGTGTTTAATTTTAATAAAAATTGATGGATTATTTCAAAAGCAACATCAACTTCTTTTTTCTTAATTACAAGCTGATAACAATTTTTAAGATTGTAATATCTTCATCTAGATAAAATTTTGACGTATGGTTGAAAAGAATCGGTTCAGTGAATGCTCAGAAAAAGTAGTGACAGACACAAAAAATAATAATATAAACATATCATGGTAAACTTAATACCTTCTCAGACTCGCATCGAAATAAAAATGTAAATTAAACATTTAAATAAAAATTAGTTATTTTTTCAGTTAAAAAATATACAATTTTTTCTAAATTATTATTCATTATAAAACAAAAATAAATGTAATTTAAATCGTACCTTCTTCATAATACTCTGATAGCATCGGGTCCTCGACATACAATTCCATATTTTCCATTATTTCGTCTTAAACAAATTAACATAAAAAATACTAATTAACTATATTTTTTTAAAAATGAATTGTGCTGTGGATCAATTTCGTGCTTGGGAATGGGTTAAGCACACTGGCCTCCAAGACTCAGAATTAAAAAAATGGTTTAATTCTAATTTTTAAATAATTTCTACTGGCAAATTCAACGTTGGAAACAGAATTTGTCTATTGATTTAGTAATTATCAAAGTACCATTAGTTAACTAAAGAATAGTGTTTTGGTGAAATCTATTATTATAAAGAAAATATCCAATTAACCTAATCAAAATATTACCTTCTACAGTAAATATATACCTGTGAAATCATCTTTAAAATTGTAGATAGTCTCCATGTTTTTGTTGTACTCAAAACCTAACTCTGTGTATTTCTTTGTAATAGTTGCCTCAATTTTATCATTTATCTTTTTACTTATATATTTATAAAATTCTTCAGTATCAATTAAACATTTTGTATACCATTTACTCCACAATTCATTCAAATTTTCGGTTTCCTGATCACAGTATTTCTTAATATCATCATTTACATAGTTACCTATTTTAATAAAAAAAAATTCCGAAGTCTTCAATATCGACATTGTTCGTTTTGAGTTAATTAGTGAAGGTGGACAGTCTTTTATTCGGTCATTGATAAATGGATAAAAATTGAATGCATTATTTAAAATGTAATTGTCATTTACCGACTTTTTAAACAACGGTACAGTATGATAATTATCAACAAGTTCTAATGCTCCTTTTAATTTTGATATCATATCAACTGTTGCTTTAGCACAAGTTGTCATTTCTAAAGTACAGTTGTACATTTTATCATCGTTTTCAGAGTCAATAGTTTGGCAGTATTTGGACAATTGTATTAACATATAAAGAATGTACTTCATTACATTAGAATATAAACAACCAAGAAATAATGTTATTAGACGTGCTTTTTTATACAAATAATTATAGCTACAAGGTATTTTTAATATGTCCAAGATAGTATAATTTGAACCAACATATTTAATTGTTTTCACATCACATACATTTGTATAACGTAATCGTGTAACAATATTTTGTAAAACTTTTTTTTTTGTAGGACACTTATTGATTGCATAACATAAATTGAATAAAATAATAAACAAGAATACTTTATTTATTTTATAAATCATAATTTTTCAGAAAAAATTAAAATTAAAATTTTATTAATTTTTCATCATTAGGAAAGAATGATATTAAAACTTTAAATTTATAGATAAAAAAGATTATTTTTTTACATATTACATTAAAATTTTTGTTACTTTTAAATAAATCAATTTAAAAATAATTTTTTTGCAATTATTTCACTGCGCCATACGTTATTATGATTTTAATATCAATAAACATTATTCAATCAAAGGATATACAGGGTGTTCAGTAAATAAGGAAACGAATTTCTATTGTACTCATTGTTTGTAACAATTTAACTGTTTCCTAACTTACTGAACACCCTGTATATTTAATTTAAACTTTTTGGTTTGAATTTTATAATTTATTATAGTTAAATTTCCTTTTTTCAATTTTAAACTTAAAATTATTAGATAATTTTTCCTTATAAAAATTTCAATAAAAATATATATATAAATATAATATTATAACGTTTTATTATTAAATTAAAACAATATAGAAATTATATTATTATTATATTATTTTTCTTTTTGATAGCCTTTATGAAAATTAAAAATCAGCTATAAAAAATCAATTTTATTTAATTTTTTCTTATTATCCTTTTTTGCATATACATTGGCATATGGATGACTAAGTAAAGGAATTAGAAGCTACGACTTCGACATTAGATATATTTGCATATTTTGTAACATCAGAAAAGGTAAATACTTCAACAACTTAACTGGGACGTTTGGTCGAGCACACTTCAGAAAACGAGACATTGTTTGTTGTCATTATATTTTTAATGTCCTTTTGCACAGACCGCTCGCTGCAAGATCAATTGATAGCAGAGTAGTTAAATTCACAAAATATGCATGAAAAAGGGGAGTGGTGGACTTGACGTTGCAATTAGATTCAGTGTGGTCAAATAGGATACAATAGGAAACTGATATAAAATTAAATAGTGTACAATTATTCGATTGCAAAATATAAAATCAAGAACACGTCATTTTTTGTTATGTGACTTATTTACACAGTTGAGAACTAATCATATAAATAAACTATAGCTTTTAATAGCGTCTTGCGATATTACCATATTTTCTAAAATAATTTTACATAAATCATGAATTATTATTAATATAAATTACTATTACTAAAAATTATTAATACAAAAATAATTTAAATATTATAGCATTGTTATTTTGTAAATGCTAAATAAAGTTTTATTTGTATAATTAGTAAGATGTTTAGAACGTTCTATATTTAA
The DNA here is from genome assembly GCF_025091365.1 of Daktulosphaira vitifoliae. Lineage (NCBI taxonomy): Eukaryota > Metazoa > Arthropoda > Insecta > Hemiptera > Phylloxeridae > Daktulosphaira > Daktulosphaira vitifoliae. The sequence goes on along the minus strand of NW_026099574.1, from coordinate 11,107,715 downwards.
GTAAAGCGAACATGCACAAATGAAATATCAACATGTACTAATGTCTTTAATAGTTAATACGAGTACCAAACGTAAAACGATTAAAACTGTTTTGATTATAACTAGGAAAGTGAGATGATACTTTTGTCTGTAAAAGATAAAAAAACCCAGCACAGTAGTGACGTGCATAGTTGGATCAAGTATAATAATATCTGACAGCGATTAAAATCACTAAAAAAAAAAAAAACGCTTCGATGCAAATCTTTAGACAGTGTTTAATTTTAAAAAATTGGTGGATTATTCCAAAAGCTACATGATCTGCTGGTTCCTTATTAATATCTCGATTAAGATAAAGTATGTCGAATGAAAAAGGGTTTATTAAAAAATATTATTTCTCATAAAAAAATTATGTTGATCCATACACTTTTCAATAAGTTATAGTATTATAATGTTAAAAATGTAAAAAATAAAATCGAGAATTTTCACACAAAAATAGCATTCAGTAGCCATTTTTATCGTGAAGATATAATAAAGTCCGAAATTTATTTTTCTATAATAAAGTACATTACATTAGCTTTAAATTAAGATATATATAAAAGTGTCAGACTGTCCGGAACACTTTCAAAATTTAAGTTGAAAAAATTAATTTTTTGTGAATAGGTTGTCATTTTAAATCTCTCCCTGTGGGCAGGTCAAGGGTCAAATTTATAAAAAAAATATATCAAATAATAGGTAAAGACATCAAGCATCTATAAAAAAAAAATTATATTGATTTGTTTTAATGTCTTCGACTAGATACGATTTGTGATCTTTTGACGTATTGTTGAAAGAAATTGGTTCAGTGAGAGCTGAGAAAAAGTGGTAACAGACACACACACAAAAAAAAATAAAAACATCATAGTAAAATTAATAATACCTTCTCAGTTTCGTATCAAAGCTAAAAGTGATATTTAGTAGTTTTAAAATTCAAATAAGATAAATTTTAGCTTCGATGCAAAGCTGAGAAGGTATTGGTTTTACTAAGATGTGTTTATTTTTTTTTTTTTGTGTCTGTTACCACTTTTTCTCAGCTCTCACCGAACGGATTTCTTTCAACAATATGTCATAAGATCACAAATCGTATCGATTCGAAGACATTACTCTCAAAAATTGAAAAAATTTCCCTCGTTCCCCGTAAATGGGGGAAACCTTCAAAAAAATTACAAATTTAAAAATCGCTAATTTTCGAAATTTTTTCAATTTTTTTTACTAAAAACTGCCGTAACTTTTTCAAAAATGAACATATCAATATAATTTTTTTTTTTATAGATGCTTGATGCCTTTACCTATCATTTGGTTTATTTTTTTTTGTAAATATGACACTTAACCTGCCTACAGAGGGGGATTTAAAATTACAAATTTTTCACAAAAAATTTACTTTTTCAACTTAAATTTTGAAAATATTCCGGAAGGTCTGACACTTTTATATATATCTTAAATCAAAAATTTAAAAAAAAAATTTTACCTCTGGACTTGTCTTCGTGGTGAAAAAGGCTACCGAATCCTATTTTTGTGTCGAATGCTATAACTTTTTTAAAAATGTATGGATCAATACAATTTTTTCATGAAAAGTAGTATTTATATACATCTTTCATTCGACATACTTTTTTTTTTAATCAGACTATTTCCCTATATACGGGGGAGGGGGCTTCAAATATAAAAAATTCATATAGAAAGTAGAACATTTTCAACTTAACTTTTGAAAGTGTTCCGGATATATCTTAAACGGAAGTTAATGTAATATACTTTATTATGAAAAAAAAAATTCGAACTTTATTTTGTCTACACAGTGAAAATGGCTACCAAATGCTATTTTTGTGTGAAAATTCTCGATTTTATTTTTTACATTTATAACTATATAATGCTATAACTTATTGAAAAGTGTATGGATCAACACAATTTTTTTTTGAGAAATAATATTTTTTAATAATCCACCAATTTTTTAAAATTAAACACTATCTAAAGATTTGCATCGAAGCGTTTTTTTTTATAGTGATTTTAATCACTGTCAGATATCATTATACTTGATCCAACTATGCCACGTCACCACTGTGCCACGACCCCCCTGTGATGGGTTGGTTTTTTAAATAAACCAATGAAAATATTCACATTATTAGGGTATTTGGCTAAAGTATACATATTTAAGTTACTTTAACTCAGTACAGTTGAATATAAAATTAATTTCAAGAGAAGAAATTAAAACTTGAGATAACCTAACAGAATTTGACATATAAAAAAATATTTGATAAAATCTTCTTTATCCAGGTATTCCCATATTGATTTTGTCAATTTAATTCGTAAAATAACGTCAAATACAAAATAAATTATTTATTTGTGTTTAAGATTTTGTTTATGAGCATTTTTCACAAGTTATTAGACATGTTATCAATATGTGTAAAATAAATCATCTATAAATTCCGTGCGATGTTTTACAACGCACTCTCACCGTAAGTTTCAGCGTCGTGAGTTAATAATAGTAATTATATTCGTACACAAATTTAGATTTTATCTATAACACTTTATTAACACCTTGCTCCCAGCTATTAGGAATAATCGTTAACTTTATGCTAAATGTAATCGAGGCGGTTCATTTGTTGTAAGTTATTCTAACAAATTTTCATTGCACATCAATTTTTCGATTTTAATTATTACTTGACAATATCTAATTCTATAACATTTATATTAGTACATTAGAAAAAAGAAATGATATCACGATCTTATTTTAGTTCACCTAAAAAAAAAATATAAATATAATAACAGTGTCTAGTCAGTTACTAATAGTTGAATTTTCTAAGCGATCGGTGTTAGGAATAGATAACTAAATATCCATCTAGATTAGTATAAATATTCGAATTAAAATTCATCTCGATGAGATACAGATATTTGGGGAAAATTTTATTGAGAATACAAAATAAAAAAATTTATCTTAAATCTATATAAAATGCAGACAAACTCCTGTTTTCATTTATTAATCATTTTTTAACGGGTTTCCTCTCTCCATTTCATGCTAAAAGTGATTTTTTTTTATTGTCAACCAAATAGAGAAAATTTTCTCTTGGAAATGCTCTACTAAATCACTTTTAATCTTTGCTATTAATAGAAACAAGACAAGCAAAATAATAGATCAATTAACAAATTAATAAATGATACATACTATTTGTTAAAGTTACATAAAAAATGTTAACCTTTTTATCTACAATATAATTTATTAATAGTACGTTTAATTTTTTTTTTTTTTTTTTAAATAATGATTTTTCGTTTAAAATGTACTAATTAACATTACTTAGATTTATAAACCATAGTATATATCAAGTGTATTGTAAGATATAATTATTTCTTATAATAAATCAAATTTATATATGTACGTTTTAATCAAAAAATTAATATTTAATGAAAAAATGAGTTGTATTTCTAATAAATCGCACATGATGGATATTCACTAGCTATACACACTGGCTCTATATGCATTAACTATAAGCACTAGCAATAGTTACAACATAATATGGGGTGATTATGAAATGGGACTTAATTGTTAAATAGTTATTAGTTTCAAAATTATAATAAAAAAAATTACATATAAAATCAAAGTTATGTCATTTTACGGTACGCTATTTGCTAAAAGCTTAATAGACTAATAGCAATAATGAAATTTTAAAAATATAATAATAGTATTTAGTCAGTTACAAATAGTTATATTTTAAGTATACATTTATAACATGCACAAAAAAATATTAAAATAATGATAAACTCGCAATTTTAACAACGCCCATATGAATATAAATGTTAAAGATTAAGTTTACCCACTATGGTAACGATTGTAGTCAAAACTTCAATCCACTTTTTATGAATTTTAATTCAGGTTTATATAAAGTATCTAATTCTCTAATCATTTGTTTATATTATTCGCTGACTCTCTTATTTTTACGATTTCTGTTAATGGCGACTTAAATGATATGGTAATAATAAAATATTCAAGATTTTACCACAACACATAAAATATAAATAGGTGCTCTATTAATATTTTTTCGTATACATTGATTTGATTTTAATTAATATTATAAATAGACAAAAAAGAATTTTACGTTTTAAAAATACAGTTTTTTAAACAAAATATTTTAATAAGTGCAGTTAGAACAAAATGTTTGGAAAATCATATAAAACTTATTTTCTCTCCTCCTTAAAAATAATACAGTAGAAAAATACAAGCAATATTCATAATTTTCGAGAATCAGAATAGATATAGACTTCCTCATATTGAACCTATAATTATTTCCATAAATAAAATAAAAAAGTAATTTTTCACTAGTATGTACTTCAATTATCTTAAAATGACAAAAAATGCAAAATAATAGTGTCATTTTTGAATTCTTAATTACATAAATCGAGTTTAGTACTCGGAAATATCTAAAATAACCCTAAAAAATGCGATAAGCATTGAAATATGGACTATATTTATCAGTGTCTAGTATTCATTTGATATCATTTTATGGTCATTGTATTATTTTATTGTTAAATTTTTGTAAATTTTCATTGAATGATCAATATTAAAAGAATTCTTAATTTTATTAGAACTATCCAAAATAAGACGCATTTTTAACCAAAAAAAAATTAAATATTATTCTAAAAATGAGTACAAATAATATATACTCCACATATTTAGTAATGTATACTCTTCAGTAAATAGTACTGTACTATATACAGACTTGATGTTTTTTCATAAGGATTTTTCAATAAATAAATTCTTCAAAGTTTTAATATTGATTTATAGCTGAGAATATTATGAAGATAACTATAAAAATTTTTTTAACAAATTTCAAATACATTATATACACTACATATAAATATTTAAAAAATTGAAACATTAATAATTTCCATTGATTTAATTATAAATCATTTAACTCTTAATTCTACAACCAGTAGAATTTATTCTAAGATTTAAAGACTAAAATTAATTTATTTTTAGTGAAGATTAATATATTTAGATATCTCTTTTCCGAGGATTTTCACTTAGATTTTTGTTAATATCTACATATCATATATTTTGTATAATTTTTTATTATCAATTTAATACCTTATACTAGAATAATCGGTTTCAAAAATAACTTTAATGAGCATGATAAATAAAATTAATGAGTACGGACGCATTAGCTACGAGTGAAACGCGACGATTGAAGAGCACGTGGCCACAAAACGGGCGGCGAGACACGTGATCGGAAAATAAAACGACCAATCACGACCGCTCATTGGGCGGCGACCAATGGACGGAACACCGGTTGCCGGGTTTCTAGGACCGGGGCGGGGGTCGAGGCGGCGGCCGTTGAGTGTGCGGGTGGAAGCGAAGAAGACATCAGCAGTCTTAAACGCGCCAACGTACCGGATCACGTGCGATCGCGTTCCACGCATTAAAGTCTCCGTATGAATTTCATAAGAAAAATATTTGGACGCATAGATTTCTCTCCGAGATATTTTCAACCGTTTAGTTTCGCAGCAGTTCATCTGGCCCGCGTGACATTTATCAAGAAATGTCAAACGGCCATTACAAGTGAAGTTGTGCGCATCGGAATCCGCGTTTATTGACAAACATTAAATTACCTGTCAGCAAAATCTCATAAGAATCAAGGAAAATAATATGGATTTCCAAGCGAACGCTTCAAACATGTTTACCAGGTAATATATTTTAAGACTTATGAAATTTTCAGAAAACAAAAATTACTATAAAAAAGTAAAAAACGGAGTTTTTTATCATTTGTATACGAATATTGTCGTTATTTAAGAAATATCTTTCTCTTTTCTCATCAAATGACTTTATTATACAAAATAAATCCGAAATTTAAAAAAAAATTATGAATTACTATTCTACAGTTAAATGTATTTCAAAGTTTGTATCAGTTAACAATATATACGCTGATAATAAAATTAGAAGACATATTTTTTATAAGCAATATCAATGAAATATATTTAAAAAATACAAATCTTTTTCTATTTTTATTTAACAATTTTTTTTTTTTTAAATATTTGTAGTTGAGTAAAATTTAATTATTCGCGTGTACGAGATTCATCCAATAACTAAATTGTTAACCACTTTTACTTATTTTACTATAAACTATAGTAACCATTGATACAAATGAAGTAGAAACAAAATTTTATTTATCCGACTATGGCACGAGCTCAGGTCTACTAATTTCAAAAAAATTAATAATTTTGTACAATATAAAATCTATTACAATACTTAAAACAAATAATTTCACTTTATATTAATTCTAAAAATATTCCAGTTAAATATATTTAAAATTTGAGTGCATGGACAGTTCTAACACACTTCTTTAACAACTTAAACTAAACCAGACATATAAAAATCTATTTGAATTTTTTAAAGCCAAATTAAAATTAAAATTAAAATAATAAGGGCTTTATTTTGAAAATTTAAATAAAAAATATTTATATTTTGAAACAAATATAATCGCGTAAAAGATTAAATACCAAAACATTACTTTACCAAGAATATTTTTTTTAAATAATATAAGATTATAAAAAAAAAATGACTTTAAAAATTATAATCCAAATCATTATGTTTATAAGAAGATTAAAATGATTTCAATCATGACGTGTAACTTTCTGATTTATTTTTATTAATTTCATGCATTATTTTTATAAAAAAAACATGTTTAGGTTATTACTCAATTTCTTTGAGTGTAAAGAGTATCTTATAAACTCAAAGGTGGTCATCTGTTGAAACTATAACGAGTAAAGACATTCAATACATCAAACTTATTCCGGTCATTTAATTGTCTACACAAAGTAGTAAAATATTCGAAAACATGGTAAATTTATAATAGACGAATTAGGTGTAACCCAATCGCCCGAGAGAAACAATATAATAATATAGAATGATTCGATGTTATCGACTCGTGTTTATGGCGGCGATCAGAAAAATATGAGATCTAGTAGACAAGAAGTAACAATCGCCTAAATGTTCTAACTAACGTATATCGAAATAATTGATGGAGAAAAATTCCGATTCGAGCGTCTCCGCATACTTCATTTCTCGCCGATAGCTGATCAATTGATTCAGAGATATTTTATAGGTCTAACAGACCGCATTGTGATTTTAAACAAGGACTATGCATGTTTGATTACAAGTCACATGGGTTCATGAATGTTTCCACCGGCCGTTTAAGTCTCTGAAGCGGCGGCGATCTTGGCGAATTTTCGCTATCAAAGTTAGTGTATCATCACTATTGCTAAATAATAGTGCGTCCGTATATCAGAGAGACGGTGCATCAGAACTTAACAAAAATGTATCGTCAATAATCTATTGCAGTAGTTTTTTAGTAGAGTACGTCGGTATCGTAATAGTACATGGAACGCGCCGTCTCTGGAGGAGATGATCGCGAGGGGTCTCGTAGATGTAATGAGAAATGAAAATCGAAACCGGATCATATCATATTATAGACTTGTGGTGACGGTGCGGTGTAGATACCGTGATTGATTTTGGCCAAGCGAACGACGTGACGTGCGTACATCTGTCCATAGCAATCCAAGGGCATGAGTTGCTATCATGGATCCATCTGTGTGTTATGATCATCGGTCATCGCTTAATAATATTATTATAATCATGAATCGTCCGATTAGCCAGTCCGTTAAGTTTTGTTAACCATGAGGTACGAACAAATAATATCGATCCCGATGTTTATAATTATTTTAATATAAAAAAATCGCAACAGCGCATAATAACATAATATAGTATCGATCACAGCAGATTATACGGTTTACCGCAAAAAATCTCGAGGAATAAGTTTTTTTATTAGATTGATCACTGTAATCGGTTTTTTCAATACGTTTGCTCAAATAAACCATCAATAGGAATTTATAGTAATAATAATCATAAAACATTATATATTTTTCTGTAAATGCATACATTCCAACGATATCGAAATATCTATACAAGCCCATAAACACCGACACACCAATGGCTAATCGAATAAAACCACACCCCTCGTTTATCAGTACGATAATTTCAATAAAACGGTAAAAAAAAAAAAAATTGCTTGTTGTGTGTTTTAAATCGGACTACGAAGAATTATGCAGTCTCTTTCACTCCTTTTGTCTTATTTCGTCACTATTACGATCGTACCAACGCACAGACTAAATAAGAGTAAGGTCACTAAAAAGTCATCGTTTTATCATGATAATAGCCGTTATGGTCGATTACACGTACTACGTTCACTGTAACTGCCTTTCAAAGTTCTCTTATAATTTTAGTAAATTATCATATCTGCGATATGGACAAGCCATTAAAACTCGTTGAGATTGGGGTACCCCGCAGAAGCTAATATATCAGCGACCGTATTCGCAGAAATTATGTCTGAAGTATAAAGATGTTGTGAAATCATTTAATATAGTATCTGTCAAAACCATTTCAATCAACAGTCGCTTTGATTAAAATAAAAGAATAAATACAGAGAGCGTACGCATTGAAAACCATTCCACAACAAGCCGAGTGTATATTTACATGTGATCTGCATGAGGGTAATAGTTTTCTTACATAGTAATGTACGTGAAACAAATAGACAAGGAAAAATAATATTTTTACAGATTCAACGTGTGATTTTCTTTGCAGACCAAGGGCGAACGATAAATACCGAGGCTGCTACATGTGCATAAAAAATAAATTGCACGATTGGTGCTCAATATATTCTCCGTAAATAACCTTCGTTTCGTAATGTCCTCAAAAGGATCGTAACGATTATTTATTCAAATTGCCGAGCAAAATCATATCAACTAATCGAATTTTTTCATTTTAACATGTTTCATTTGTTGAGGGGGGGAAATTGGCAAAAATTTAGAATCACTACTTAAAACTGTATAACTGTTTATGTTAAGCTACATTAAAGAGTAACTTAACAACAAAGAGTAAATATCGTTTATATACTTATTAAATGATTCTAGAAAAACTCAATTACATACTATTTTCACAAAAATTAATAAAAGTCGTTATCAACATATATAATAAATCAAGTCAATTTGTAAAAAGTGTGTTTAATTCACTATTTTTTAATCCAAAATTGTGTATGCTCATTCATTAATGTTACAATTTAAGCATGAGTATTGATTAGGTAATGTTTTACGCCTTTTTGAACAACTGGAGTTTTAATGTGCAAATAATAATTTACCATCGACTTAAAAACTAATAAAACTCAAACGCACTCACTTAGAATAACAAGTTAAATATATTTTAAAAAAACCAGATGAATTAATAATTTTTTTAATACAATAAAACTCGACTTCATTCATTATCTAAAATTATTCAAAATAAATCTTCACGAATCATACCTTACTAGCGTTTAAAAATCAATATTCCATCACAAAAATAGAAGAAAAAAAATAATTGACTCTTGTTTAACAGTTTTGAATTAATGAGGTAGTGACTGGATTAAAGCCTATTTTCTATCAGTAATGTTTCAAAATTCGTTGCTTGCATAAATTATTTGTATTCATTGCCCATTAAAACGGAACTTAACTGTAACTATATACTTACTGACAACCCTAAGTACATAATATATAAAGTCAAACTCTACAAACACTTGTAAATAATTGCGATTGCATTTCATTCTAAAGTAAAGAAGAAACAACACAGGTAATCTTTTTCTTTTTTTTGTCACTTAACATTTAAACTAAGACAGATCGTGCACGTCTGGCGGGTCCGACCCAAATATTTTTTATCCTCGCCGCCCGCGATGATAACGCACTTCTGCGGTGTACTTTATCATAAAGTGAACACATGTAGGCGACACGTGAGACCTCCGAAAGGGTAATATGCCTATGAAAAACGGGTGCTCATAAATATCACAGGAAAAATAATAAGAGAGACTCGTTGCGGTCGCGACACTATAACGTGTCAAAATAATACACGTCGGAATTCTGTTAGACAAAAGCCGCACAGAAATGTTAATGCAACACACTCACAAACGCTGAAACTAGTCAGATGGTATTCATCTTCTGTTATAAACGAGTCAGCAGGTTGAAGGGTTTATGTAAAAAAAAAAAAATGGGCGAAATTCCAGCCCAAGTCAGTGGACGAACTCGATGATCGCTTCCTATTTAAAAACGAGCGACCGAATGAACGGCTATTATACGCTTATAATGCCGCGGAATCTTTAATTTTTTAATAGAGTTGTATAATCCGGTACGGTGATCTCAAAAATTATATTAATCACAGTGTAATGGCCGCTGGTACAGATGGAAATTCTTGCGGCTGCGGTCGTGCGCGAACATTATCCGGAGCAATAAAAGTTGCATTAAAAATCCACGTCGCGTTTCGTCTACAGTTGGTTAACCGCCGTGCCGATGGATAATAATGAAGAGAATAATAAAATCATATTTTTGAAGGAAAAAACGCGCACAAAGAAAGTAAAATCGCGTTTTAACACTGCGCTTGTGTATTATTATGAAGATGAAGACGTATAACTACGGCGTTATTTATTGTTGTCGGACGTGAAAACCTTTTGGCGGTGGAGAAAAAAAAAATATGTTTTATTATATAAAAACCATGCCGTTGAAAATGACTTTATAATCTACCTAATGGTTTTATATAGCCGAGTATGTACTGTAGGCCGTGTGTTATTCACAGCGCATCGTGTGAACAGTAAACATAGTACTGCCGTTGCCGAATAAAGTTTGTTGGAATATTTTTAATTATAATACATAAAAGTCACAGACCGATTTTTGACGAGAGACGCCCATAAAACGAGCAAATAAAAAGTTCTTAAGAGAAACCGTTGCATATTTTATGTTGCTTTGAAGATGCATATATTTATTCAATAAAAGTACATTTTTCTGACCAAGTATAGTTATGATAACCTATACATTCAAAGTGTTATTTTACAACGACCGCGTATTAAGCTGATCCATTCCCCGACACTATTATTGGGATACTTTGTTTTTGATTCCGTTTATTTTATTTTATTAAAAAAATATATATACAACAAATACAGATTGATTAATTTTATTTTATTTGAAATTGCACTTTTACAACCATCAGTCATAATTTTCATATTTTTAAATTCGCCCTTTTTTTTATTGAAAAAAAGTAATTGTGTCTTATTTTCAAAGTACGTCTAAACATATAGTTATTCATATTTTCTTCGACAATTCATCAAGTTTGTTCACAAATATATTGATTATAATTACCGAATGTTCAATTTTCCAAATAAATACCATAATTGTAGTTACAAACACAAAAATAATAAATAAAACACACAGTGGCATTGATATTGAACGGCATACAACATTCATCGCCAAGTCAGTTTGTAATGACTAAGGTATTAAAATATATAGTTCCGTAAAAAGGTTTCATTGGATATATATCTATATATATATATATATATATATATTGTATATGACTAAACAAACGAGTACAACTATAAAAATTATCTATACTACAGTTTACATTTTGAAATAGTTATGTGCAATTACTCATGAATTTTATGGTTTACCCATATAGTTAAGTCAAAGAATAAAATATATAAATAAACTAGCTAAGTACAATTTAGTGTTCAATTAACCTATTTTTTAATATACTGTTTGTACTTAAATATTTTTTGTCATCAAAAGTGACAAAAAATTATAAAAACCTAACATTGAACATTGATTTAAAGTATTAAACGTATAGATTCATTTAGAAATTGAAAATACTCATTATGCTTATTTTTTTACGAAACAAAAATTGAATTCTAAAATTATTTTCCTGAACACCTAAGCGTAAAAATGACAGCTGTCATTTTAACGATTTTTAAGGATTAAATATATTTTTAGCTTTTTAGAAGGAACATTTTTTTATTTTACTCCCGAAAATGTCCTAAATTGCATTATTAATTGCAAAAAACGTAAAAAATAATGTTGATGGGTCGATAACAATGTTAAGATAACTCACTGAGTTTCTCATTAATTTAATACATAAAGTGTGTATGGAACACGGGCAGTGTACAAACTGAACTCACTCGCGTTCAATAACTACTTAATCCGTTAAAACATAAATGAAGTTTTGAATAATGACTATTTTAACATTTCGAAAAAATAAAAAATTTATTTTTGTTTTTTTTTATATTAGTGATAATTAATTTAAAAATATGTTTTGAACGAAGTTTAAGAAGGAAATGAATATTTAAAAAAAATTAACGAAATGATAATAGGTTGAAAAGTACAAGTGTTGCCAATTAGATTTGTGATACACTGTATATCACATACTCCACTTAACCAGTCGACAAAAATGAATATTCATAAAGGTAATAATTTTAAATATTATTAACTAATAAATTTGCAAATGGCGCTTCTCGTTATTTCGAATAGGGACGCGAATCGAATGTGATATATGAGAGTATTATAATTTATAAAATAAAATCTGTTAAACATCCAATTAGAAATCAGCGTTCCGTTAACATACATGTATTACAATATATTATATGTTTACATTTAATTCTTAAAAAAATTGTGTGCGTTGTACAAATATATACTAATATACACTAACAGAAGCAATGGAATTCGGCAACACATACACATTGGACTGTTAGTAAATCGAGTAAGTAATTCTCGTGTATATCTTTTATTTAAGGAAAACAATTTTATTATTTATTTTTTTATATTACCCTTTTTGCACGTTAACAAATCTTTTACAAAAAAATATAAATAAAACGGAACTGAATCATTTATTTTTTAAAAATTGTTCAACATTTAACGAGTATTTGGTTCTCTACTTTTAGACAGATGAGCAATTTTTTTTTTTTTTTTTGAATAAAATATCCGTATTGAAATATATTGTTTACATCATAATATATTAATAATTACAGTTATAAACGAACGATTACATCCCCAAATGACAATATATAAAATTGTTTAGTAGATTTATTATTTTTGTCAAACTGAAAATTATAATAAATGAAAATCAACAGGATTTCTGACTTGGGCTGGCGTAACGATAGAGTCGTTACCGGAGCACAATTAAAAAACGATTTAGACACTACCGAACGGGTTGAAAGATTTCGGACATCGTAGGCGGCTTTTCACACGGTTAAAAAAAAACTTGTTCTATCTCTCTCCAATGCATGCACACAAACACACACATATATATACTTATTGTGTGTGTATTAAGATTATTTTTCCATTTGTAAAGACCTGAACTGATTATTTCGTCAGCCCAAGAGAGACGCGCGAAGGCACTCGACTGGCCGCCGCCGCGCGGGATGACTCGGCCTCTTTTGTGTTGGCGTTCGCCTTAAATGTTCTCCTTGGCTCTATACACACAGTGTACACACACACACACACACACACACACACACACACACATGAATACCACTACTAGGTGAAATCTCCCGAACGATTTAATCGTTCTTTTTTTGTCTATATCTGTCCATCTTTGTGTCTCTCTCTCACTCCCCCGCCGACGCTGTCGATGAATATAATATAAAAGCGCGATACACAATAAATACTTTTAAACGTCACTCTCGCGGTCTGACGTTCGTCTACAACAGATACAACAGCAGACATAAAAAAAAACCCCCCGACGATGCGCTTTTAAATAGAAATAATAATATGAGTGGCAAACCAGTAGCCGACGGTTGGCGTGCGTTTTTTTTTTTTTTTTGTAGATTTTATTCACACGATTCGTAGGTGCCACCTAACCGTGCGCACATGTTATTTAGACGGCAACAAAAATAATATTATACACACACAAGTGTATACGTCACACACACACACGACACTACAATGGACCCACAAATGAGTATAAGAGATACGAGCTTGGCCGGCGCACACGCGATGCGCGCCGAACGGCCACTTGGACGTTCCGTGGGAATCGGGCAGATCAACAATTATTAAGCGCAGTTTTACAAAAGAGACGATGGCCGCCGTCGGTGAAGTGTCTGATTGGCGAAAACGGCCTCGGGAGAAAACCTCGTCGCCGGCGGGTTTCAAGGCGTAAGGTGTGCGCATTAATCGGCCCGTGCCGAAAAAATGCCTGGGGGCGTGTCGCTATAAATCTGCCGGGCGAACGTCTCCGATATTTCGGTAAATCATTGCCGCGTAATGGCAAACAGATAATAACGCGCTGATAAGGAAAACGTGAGAAAGCTCCGGAAGACGACAAAATATTCACAAGTAAATTGCACGCGCTTAAATGGCCTAAATCGCAACAGCTTTCTCCGGGCAGCGTATAATGCACCGCATAGTGCACGGCGGCCGATAATACTGCGAGCATTATACGATTATTGTAACCGCGTTTGTTTACATGCAACAATAATGGTGTATTATAGCCGCGGGGAGGTACACGGAAACGCCAGGTATCTTGTTTGTATATACATTTTATTCGGTATTTTTTTTTTCCTTCGACTTCGCAGCGATGCGCAACCGCCACCGCACTCCGTTCGATAAAATATATTTTTTTTATTTCCACTATTGACAATGGGCGTACACGCTTAATGTCTCTCTACCGTCGCTGTTTACATACAATTATTATTGTTTCGTACGTTTGTATTATTTGAATTCGAAACTTGCAAAAGTAGGTCGACAACTTGCGACGTGTACACAACATGGCAGAAGAGCCTGCGTACGACAACCGCACACGTGAAATAAAACAGCAATCTCAGTTAAGGGGTTAAGTGTCGAAAGTAAAACGATAGAACGTCTCTCGAATGCAACACGATTTTTGAAAAGCGCCCGCGTTAGTATCGCAACATCGAACAGTTCAGTAAAAACGTTAAAAAAATAGTGTTACTGATTTTAATTATTATTCATAGCGCACGGCACTTTTACGGGCCAACGATTATAATAATAAAAATCAATATATTTATTTAAATGGTGTCGATTAATATGTTGGGACTGTTTTACGATTTTGAACGATTAAAACTTAATGACCGTATTCGGGTGTCCACTTCGCAGGTTTACATCAAAGTTCAAGTCACGGACTGCTTCGTGCGCACACACTCGAACAACGACAAAGCATACATTTTATTGTTTATTTGAATAAAAATTTAAATCATTGCTGGATTCCCTACGTGACTTACTGCAAATCGACCGTAATGACGTCCGTAAAACAGTACAATATGAATAAAACATATTGAAGTGCACGTGCCAATTAAGGAAGCGACGTGCCGCCTCGGCGATGTTACAGTATCACCTTCAGAAACTCAGCGGATACAAAATGATCGATAGGAAGAACAAAAGGTGCGATAAAAAAAAAAAGGCGTCGTTTCCGAGTATTTTTCTTTTATCGATACTCTTATAGATGTACAGAAAATGTTCTCAGTGCCCAATTATCTACTAAGCTGTGATTAATAACTCGAGTGGTGGTTTCACTTGGAAGATACGGCATGAGAACTCAACACCAAACATGTTCTACATTCTGTCAAACAAACAAAACAAACTCCAGTCCAGTATGTTATTAAGAATTTAATTTATATATTCCGTCGTTGCATTAATATCATACTACCAAATCGATGTGCTTAGACACAGTTAAGTAACCGCTGTAGGAAACCCGTATGAGAGGGCGTAGTTCACTATTAGTCATAGGTATTATAATAAAATAATATATATCATGGTGCGTAATGTTATGCCAGTTCAAAGAGGCCATCAATAATTATATTGTGAACTGAAAAATGATTTCTAACGTTAATACAACGGCCAGTTAGAATACATAAATGTATAGCTGTGCAGCATTCAACGGTAAATACAAGAATACGAGCCTCCGCACTTCCACCGATTGGCCGTATTTTGGATATTAACACATAAGACGGGAAGCGGAATAAGACGTTTGTTATTTTTTCCAACACGTTGTACGTTTCTTGAAAATTGTGTTCAAGTCCAATAATATTAATTTCCGGTCACTGACAACTGACGAGTGAAAATGAATAGAAACACGGTAAATTATTCCCTACTTTTTCTCCGTTAGTTTATTGGAATTAGAATGCACTGTGCATAATTTCTACGTTTCGAGAGACGTTCTCTGGAACCTCATGATTAAAAACGACTATTAAATTTCATTGAGTTTGTGAATGAGGTTTTCTTTATAGAAAAATATAATAATCACATATTTTGTGAATGAATTTTCGTTGGAAACCGGTACGCACACACACACGCACGTGCTGGTGAACCTCCGCACGCACAAACATTCGCTGCACAAATGACCGTGTAATGGAAACCGTATATTATTCTAACTTTTGTTTGACAAATGACACACTTTCAATCGTCAATCAATTAATAATCGCCGTCGGGGCATCATTGGGAAAATAATTCAGTCGACGAGAGCTTATGAAAAGGCGCCGGTAAAAAACCATGTTTGACATCACGAAATAATTACAATACTGTACGTTGCACGCATCCCGGTGCATTCTGTTGGCCATAACGAGCCTGGAAATGATTATGATAATGATAATAATTAAATTGGACCGTTTAAAAGAGGATGGGCGTCCGTCTGTCAGAGTTATTCAATTTTTTTTCCATCATATTCTCCCGGCGTTCGACGCGTTATTTATTTTACACCGCACTCTCGGTCTCACCAGACCCGTTACTCCTCTTCGATATATTATTATACGCACATAATACACCTGTACAGGTACAAACTGTGCCCGATGTGTACAATACACGCACGCGCGTGTGTGTAACGACTGTCAAGGCTGCCCATTCAGCCTCACAGAGTCTTCACCATTTATCAGACCGACGGACCGATGGGTCGTCATCGCTCGCGCAAAACTGAACTGAATTAATTGTTTTTTATTTTATTTATATTTTATACTTACCGAGCCGTCCGCCGCGGTGTTTATTATTATTATTTTCATAATAGTCTTTTTATTATTATCATTGCTTAGTGACCTCTTCTATTGATCTTTCTCCCACGTAGTACTTCTTAGCTTATAACCATGCCTATAATAACAGCAACAATAATTACACACATGAAAATAATTCTTCAAAGGATTTCGTTTTTATAAACAGTTATCTTATTTCTTTTCTTCGCATTGACATATTTAAGCCAAAGGTGACGACTTTTATATATGTTTCGAGTAATCCGCAGTTCGTCTCTCCTCTATTTAATTAAATAAAGTCCCATTTTAAAACTAACCTATTATACAATGTTATTTTTTACATACATAACTATGAATTACACTTTGGTGGTTATTTATGTGGCATTTCACGAAGTGGCATAGAATTACAGCGCAATGACTATAATGGCTATATAATAATAGAAGCACTGATATTTTGTTAACAACATAAAAGTCTTAAACATTTTAAATATAACTTATATGATTCAGTTCAAACATTATTAAATAATCAATGCGACAGAATTAATTGTTTTAATTGAAACGCTAACGTGTACTGCATGATTAATGTTTCATAACAAGCAAACACAACGTTCATTTACATTCATAGAAATTAGCACATGTTGATAGAAAGTTTCTAATTGTTGTTTAATTTATGATTTTTATTTGTTTGTTAGTATTTACCCACTATAAATAATGTCGCCACATTCACTTAGGGCTATATGTAAAAATTGATCATTTCAAAATTTTACACATGGAAACTTTGTCAAAAAAAAAAAAAAATTAAATATATTTCAATGACTCTCATAAATCGTACAAGTCAACCAGTATGTTTTATTGAACATAATAAATTAACGATACTATTTAAATTTATCTTCAAAAAAACACCTAATACGATTACAAACGTAGAATAAATTTTAATCAATAATAAAAATGTAGAAAAAAGTTCAAATTAATGTATAAAAAACGTACAAAACGAAATAAATAAAGAGTTTACATTTTTTTGTTTATTTTCACTTTAGTATACACTCGATGTTTTTTTTTTTATAATAACATTACATTCACGTATCGTTAAATTTAAATACTTGAAAACTATCAATTTTTTTTTTTACTTTTCTCGAAATGTTATTACTTTAAATTTGAACACAGCCGATCACTAATGTGTCATTTGATAATACAGTTTTTAGAAAAATTGTTATTTTGACAAAGTTAGTGAAATTTACATATGAAAAATTTAAGAATGATCATTTTTATTTATAACTTTTGAGGTTTTTTGGAGTTATCACGTTGAATTTACGTTTGCAAAAATACAATTTTGGAAGGATCACTTTTATCGGAATTTACAATTTTACTTACTTAAGTCGGTTGAATGATTTATAGACGGAAATAGTCAGTGGGATTACGTTGGGAATAGTACAATATTAAATACATCCATCAAGGTATTTTACAAGTATTAAATATCGCACTACAACACCTTGATGTATATAATAATTATTTAACTTGTATACAAGTTATAGCTGACATTCGAACGCCTTGTACTCGCGTTATATGTGACATGATAAACGCGTTCTGGACCTAATGTAGTATAATAAATATTCCATTAAAATTTGACAGTATTTTGGCTGTGATTCAAATAAACTATCTGTGATTTGAATACAAACTACAAGTTTCTTCTCCACCGTTAATTGCTTTGTTAATTGTTTGTCTTACAAGATGACAAATAAATACATATTTTTTCCCCAAAAAATGTGTACAATTTGGATTTTTAATGGATAAAAAAAGTGATCAGAAAATAAGTTTAGTAAATTCTTAGTATAATTATTCAGCGAGTATAACATTCACTTAAGAAATATATTTAATCGTATATATTTATAGATTGCACTGGAAAAATTTACGAATTTCAATCTTAAATGTATAATAATGATGTAGCATTATCACTTGATATATTTTACTAATGATAAAATATATTAATACACTTAAAATCAGATTAAAATATAAACCATCAGTATAATTTATTTTCTATATCGACTACATTATAAATAGTATGCCATAGGTATACCATAGTTTGTGCGCAAATTGCAATTATACAAAGAAGGAATCAGACGTTGGATTATGCGGATGTCTGTTAGCCATGAGAAGCAAAACGGTGTAATAGTATTAAAGCTGAATAGTTAATTCACGGCAATGGAGTATTAAATCAAACGTCACAATATCAAAGCATTATCTTTTTTATCGAGTCTTGGAACTATGTTCTTTTACTGATTACTCTAAAAATGCGAGAAATGGCAAAATGAAAATCCAGTTGATATACTATGGGGCTGAATAATAATCTCATTCATCAAACATAACGGCGTCTATGACGTTGAAACAGCACTCGAGACCATATTAATACTTCACATGGAAAAATAATATGAATACATATATTATCATGTAAAGCCCTCAACATACTCCTAATAACGTAATATCGTACAATAATAATTATCACTTTTAGAAAATAAAACTTTAGTTTAAGTCTTTCAAATGACGTGTCATGTGATGTATACGACTGAGTACACGGACATAAATTACACCCGAGTGGTATTTATCATTCCATTAGGTGAGGTATTTGTAGTGGGTCTCGTTTGTATGCGTATATATGTTTTTTTTTCAATAATATGTGTACGTATCAACTATATATAAACGACTTCGAGTTTTGTTTACCACAGAGATTTTCACTATAAATATTCTTTCGACATAATATATCATCATATCTTCGAAGCAATAAAGACCGTTTAAAAAAATGATACGATAACAATTTAATAGCGAGTAAAACATGAACATCCTGTATTGAGCCAATTGAGTGTACAGTAATTCTATCAAAGACATTGCCGTAGGCGTCCGCAGGGGGAAAGGGGACAGTTCACTCCTTCTTAACATTTAGCTTGGTCAATTATCATAATCATTGTATATTATAAAAAATTTAATTAAATTTTAATTAAAAGATAAACAATTATATTTTTATTAAATAATATTATGAATGCCAGGATTAAGAGCATTTGTTTTTTATAGATTAATGACACGTGATTTTTATTTTTATTTATCAAGTGTATAGAGACACTTAATTCTATAAATAATACATAAAAATAATAAAACAAATCTTCTATTTATAGCTTTTTTTTCTGGGAACCCTTAATTGTCTATTAGAATAATATTTTTGAGGATACTAAATTGTATTTTCTCGTTAACTAAGGTAGCTAAGCTCTTTCTTGTTACGCCTATGGCGAGACCTTCGAAAAAGCCTGGTCGATAAACCATATAATCCTAACCCTTTCAACGCTGGGTCTGTTGAGCAGACAGTGAAACCAAATATTTAACAAATTATTTTGTTCCTCCATGAAAAATTTCTGTGTGAGCCCTTTGACACTGCCAAGTGACAAGCATTAAAGTCTCCGTCGCAAGAACACTCAATTTTCAATAAATTGGACGACAAACGCTTTACTTGTTTACAGCACACGACAGGTTTTATCATAAGAAAAAGGTGTCATGCTTAGTCGACAAAAAAATTACACTTGAACACATTTTCTAATTACCGTGACAACATTATTCCATAAAACAAAACGCTTTAGGGTAACATATCAATAACCCAAATGAAATTTTACTATATTGCCAAGTGCTATAGACTTACGATGGGATGTCACCGCTTGTGTATGACCGACGACAGTTGAGTTGCGCCCATTCATCAACACGTTTCAGTGAGGTTGGTATGCCCACAAAAGCGCACATCAATCTCCTGTCAAAATATATTACATCTTACCACACGCGAGAATGTATGCCACATTCTAACCGCTAAAATATTTCCTAAATTCTTTAAAACCACAAAGAGCGCATTGGTGTTGTTTAGTGAAAATTCTAAACATTTTAAAATTGAATACTAGCGGTGACACCACTTTTGTACTCCGCGTGTTGACAGATGACACAGTATCATGTTAAGTTTGCAATTATTCGTAAAACTGAATCAAAATTATTAAATATCCAATAGGATTACTATCCACGAAACGATATTGGTTTTTTCTTCGGTCCTTAAGGGCGGATCTACCAATGCGGTTGTGGAACGAGCAACAGGGCCAAGAGCTAGTCGTCGTTCAATGTGCAGATACTCGTGAAACGCGTACACGGGTATTATGCCCCAAGTTTCCCGGATTAATCATTCAATCGGCCGTGTCACATAAACAAGCTCGGTTTCCATAATATAATCCCAACGTTTTACAAATCAACGAGCGCTCTCACAAGCTGCACCGCAGTCAAGTATACATAGCGAATAACACACGTACAGATAGATAACCCGGACGAATACGATTATAATAATAATAATAATAATATGGTCGCACCGAGAGACATTATCGTTTATATTATTCTATACTCGTTTGCCGTATCAGTTCATATTATATATTGTTATTATTACGACATAGAGCCGAGGTGACTTTTTACACGTCGTTTGTCTCCAGTAGAGCTCCTTTAATTTCTACCGGTCAGCCATTAAATTACACTTGTCGGTCGACGTTTATTATTATTACCGTGGTCAGTTGCATATTTTAATACTCGCACATAATATTATATTCCATACGAGTGTAAAATAAATACGTTTATATTTTATAATCGTCAAGTTCACCCCTCCGCTTGCCATCGACCGCAATTCTACGCAACGTTTTTTTTTGTTTCGAGAACAACTTTACAGCGTCTCTAAATCAGGTGACAAACTTGCGCCCATAGCGCCTCGCGTTGAAAATTTATTATTTGTTTTTTCGATTTTTCTAACATACAACATATTATTTTGTCTCACGCAGGCCTATCTGAAAACCATCTACAACACATGCGACCGTTACACCGACAAGTGTTTACACGTATAATATAATGCGGATCCGTGTAAAATTCTTTGACACATCGTTTGTACACCAAGTCGGCGATTGTGATAGGTGGTCGTGTATATTTTGTGGACCATCGCGAAAACGCCACTTAATAGCGTAAAATAATTAAAAACAACTTCCACGGTTATGATAAATTTTGTTAATTTCTCTGTATTCTTATATCGAACAGTTCGAACAGTTATATGAATAAGTTTTATGAATGAAAATCACTAAAACGCGTTTATATTCATAATGAGTTTTGCTCAATGTATGTTGGAAGTGTTCAACATGTCGTACATCAAAATATATATACATATTTTTTTTCTTCTAACTCGATGACGTATAGTCGGATAATGATGACAACCGCACTGGCTCGCTGAATTGCCGCACGGCTGCGGTTTACCATGGGAAATCACAATATTGTTTGAAGTTGTAGTCGGCGCCGTCATTTACCTGCTCAGATATCAATCAAAACGTACACAATGCAGCGATGTACTAAACTATGTTATTATCATGTACCGGAACTCCGTTTCGGACTCTATAAACGTTTATAATTGTTTCAAAACTATCCATTTTTTAGTGTATACGATGTATAAAGTTATATCCAAAAAACCGTAAAAAAAATTATATAGAGTAAAATAAAATAGAAAAATTGTTTTTCGCTACGAACCCAAATTGTAATTAGCCATTAAAAAAATTATAATTCAGCACGATTTTGTTTACACTCGGCGGTCAATGTCTTCAAGTAATTTATACATTTAATTAGTTAATAGAAAATACATATAGAAATGAATTTCTATAAAACCATGGCAAACAAACGAAAGTCAAAAGGTCCGTGGGAAACGTTCATCACTACCGTTCGGGCATTGGGTACATATTGACACAAGCGTTGGTCGTTCTCGAGATTGCCACCGCACGAGTGTTTGTTCAAAAACGCAAACAAAACACTCCAAGATGGACTAGAAATCCGATGGAATTATGTGCGTTTACCGCACATTACATTGTATTAACGACGATAAAGAAAAAATTAAAGCGGTTGCGCCAATGACTAGAGTATTACATTAAAAAAAAAACATTGTAGCCGGATGACATATCCAACGACAGGTCATGTCTCGGCAGATTGACAACAAGATGGATAACACCGGTCGGTTTCGGCGAGAAAATGATTGTTTATTCCAATGCGTTTGTAAATTCTAATGCCGGCGGCTTTATTGGCAACATATGCCGAGACTGACTTCCGTTGTCCGCAATTTCTGCTTCATAAAGTATTCGCTATAATACAAATCGCAGTGGCGAATATTTTCTCCCGGTCGGTTGGACATGTCGACGATAATTTTGTAAGCCCCCCTCCCCCCGTTTTATATTCCACGATACACGTTCATTACACAGTTTTATTAACATCACATTTATTCAAACGGCGAGCTCGCACATATATATATATATATATGCAAACTGCTCTCGAGGAACGCATTACAATAAATATTACACCGCAAAACCCGGTGCCGGTAAAAATCGTATTGTAACGAACTGGCATAACGTCCCCCGCGCATTACTGTTGCGGGTACCTTTACACGTGATCCGGCAATAAAAATCGTCAAAAATCCGGTTATTAAAATTGTAATGTGCTAATTGTCGCGGTAAACATATTCGAGCGATTACTCACGAGGCCAAAACAAACACTTATTCGGCTATAAGATTAAAAAATTACAAAATTATGGCGCCTACATTTCCGGCGCCCATTTCGCTGTATAATTCGGTCTACAAGCTCAATAATGTTTTATTTTTTCTCGACCTCCCGACCAATCGTATTGATTTTGTTACAATTAACTGGCAGCACAGTCGTTAAATAGCGAAAGTCGCTGAAAACACGGCACATTTGTACGCTTCAGATATTTCGTTCTCATTATTCCGTTATGTTATTTTTTTTTTTTAATTACAAGCTTTACGGGTCCAACGCGTGCATTATAATTTATCCATAAATTGTTTTCGACCACCTAATACTTTCTTTTTTAATAATAACTTTTCGAAATACCCAATATCAAATCGGCAAAGCTGCCGGACAGCGAACACGGCGCCGGCGGCAACGTCAGCTCTATCGGAGCCCATTAATCGATACAACGGCCTATGCGTTGCCGGCGCTGAGTGATTGCGTGGGCGCACACAGGACGCCGCATTGGAAACTCTCGCCGGCCGCACTACCGGCGGCGCAAGCATTTAATTAAGACGCCCGGCCACCGTGGCCCTCGTAGGCGTCCATTACACACGCATTGTTGTTGACGACGATCTGTTTCAGAAACTGGTGTACACTTTCCCGTCCCGACTTGGTTGTCCTTTTAAACGCGTTCAATCGCGCAGTTGGCCTATAGGCTCGCGCGCGTAATTAGCACTTGGGTTTCCAATTGGACCGAATAATTATGTTAATTTGCTGGTCGATGATTTAAACGCGTAACATTTCTAACGGCTAATATTTCTACGGTTTCTTATGGTTATTGTTTGTCGACAGGTTTGACGCCACCAAGTCTACCAAAGGAGCCAGTAAACTCCGGAGGGACCTGATCAACGCGGAGATCGCCAACCTGCGAGACCTGTTGCCGCTGCCGCCATCGACCCGGCAACGGTTGTCGCAACTGCAATTAATGGCTCTGGTCTGCGTTTACGTCCGGAAAGCCAACTACTTCCAACAAGGTAAATATCTTTTATTTTTTTCTACAATTGGATTTCTTCGGCTGTGCCGCGGCAATGTGTGTGACGCGCTGACGAAGAAGAACAGTCACCGCCGCCACAATGGTCCGGTCGTAATTAATCAACGCGCAGTTTGACGCGACCGCGGCACCAATAAATCTTCCCACAGTAATGAGCCTTCACATTTCCATATGGGCGAGTAACGCGTATACAAAACGAACGCACCAGATCCTCCACCGTGCGACCCGTCCGCGGAGGACGCCACTTGGATCTATTGATTTTTACGATCGCGCAATAAAATTCGCTACGGCATTGCCGAGAGAGTGTCTTTGCGACCGCTCCGCCGCCAACGACGATATCCTTTAGACCAAACGGCGATTTTGTTTTTATACGTTTGCCGTTTATTTAAATGCGTCGTCGTCGTCCACTTAACTGAAAATAAACTTCCATTGAAAACGTGTTTTGCCGATAAATAAGAGAGTAAGTTTGTTAGGCTCTAACGAACCACCATTTTTATCGACACGGAGAAATTGTCCACATAATTTACAGTGTGGTGGAGATGAATCGGTGTCGAGTTCATCAGCACCGCCGCCATACGAAATATAGCGCACAACATGGACATTTATTTAACAGATAAATGTCATATTATTTTGTTGTGATCCGCACGCTCGTAAACCGTGAGAATTTATTCACGTTAAACGCTTCTTACCCCGAAGTCCACTCCACCCAGCACTGTTCACGTATCAATTACGTGTCATTACCATAGCCGCGGGGTTGATGGCTCTTCAACAGCTATTACAATGTACCACCGACACGGAGTATTAAGGTTTTCTTTTACACACGGCACGCATATATTAAACGGTAAACCGAATGTGCTAGTGGTGATCCGGTCGGATCCGCCTCGTACGATCGTCTGAGAAACGTTTTATTAAACAGACGTTTACAAAATAAATATACACCGGAAAGATACGGACATTCCAATATCGACTGGTCGCACCACGTGCATTACATCGTAATATCATGTCGATCGCTCACTCGAAAAAAACAAAATTTCTGTTATTTTTTTTCGACCGCACAATTTGCGTGTTTTCCGATTTTTCAAAACGTTATGTGCGTACCTCTATTTTGTGCGTTCATTCAAATAGCCGCACGACCTTGCGCGTCCGTCCCGCCGGCCACGAGCGGTTCCCACGCGTCCCACGCTCGCCGGGCGCGCGCCGATACACACACACACGCGCGCACACGGTAGCCGTGTTCGTGTTTTTATTTTACAACCCATTAGCGGCACCGTGGCGACACCAATGGACGGTGAAATTATTTTGGTTTTACAGCTTTTTCTGTCCATTACTCATTTTTATGTACTCACGCCGTATTAACTACCGCACCGTCCCCGAAAATGCGCCCGTCCGGTTACACAGCACCCGTCGGAAAATAAAAGCCACTGCGCCCACGCGACCCCAATGGAAATCTGTTCAAACGGCGCCGTCCGTCGTGTAAACGATACCCGTCCGTCCAGCTAACGCATTGCTCGGTGGCCGAGTAATCAAATGTGCCGATACATTTGTGAGTACACCGCCGAGGTATTTTGGACGTCACGCGTTCAGACGCGAGCACGTGTCCCACGACTCATTGGGTTAAAGACACGGTCATAGTTTTCCCGTGATTATTGTACACGGTAAACGGACACGAGCCTCGGAAGTACACTGAGAATAACAATCAAACTGTCTCATAGAAACAATAGTAAATGCGTTTTCCAACTGGACGATAGACAATATCGTTACAATAGTAATCATTCGTTTAATATGCTAACGACCTCATTTATATAGTTTTTAAATAAAAAAATAAAGTACTTGTATTATCGTTTAGCATAATAAAGCACATTCGGGTAAACCACGATGTGATTTGAATCGCATAGATGTTGATCGATTTGCCCAAAGAATATTAAATCACTAATTGTTTAAATTATACTTTATGGGTATACCTAATAACCCTTTACACGAGACGCGCATACTTGATTCCATTACTATTGATTAGGTATTTTAAACGCAACCGATATATTTTACAATTATGTTTCCATAAAATATCGTCAATATCACCACTACTCCGTCACAACTGTAATGTATTCTATTTAATCATATTATACAAATGCTTCCGTTTTCATAAGCCACTCGATACGCTGTACGAGCAATCTCTTTCGACGACAACTATTTACAGTCGGTACGGTAGGTTTTTTATGCGGTCAACGAACGGTCCGAGTTGTTCTGGAATAATGTCGGGAAAACATTTTCACGGGATAGCCAGAACAAGTTCACACGATGAAAATACGTCTTCATTTGGGTCTCTACATCGCGCGTTTGATTGATGATGGCTTGGCCCGTGTTTGATTTAATAATGACTGGCCTAATGACCGCGCAAGCCCCGGGTGAGCAAAAAAATAATAATAATAAAAACGTTCTAATTGAATAAGAAGATAATTATGCCGTCTCGAGCGAACACCGCCGTCATCTCAGAGCGCGCGCGCCCCTCCGTCGGGTAATAATAATTGTGCTCTGGATATACGCTGGCCAGTTGCCCGGCCATAATAATATGATTAGGAAATAAAAATCGTTATTATTAACATCATTTTCGGCAATGTCATGGTACCCATTGACTAGTCGCGAGGTTATTTTTTTTTTTTCAAGAAAAGCTTATTTCGTCTATTATATTATTGTAAGCATATATAATAAACGATGGTCCCTATTAGATTAAAGCGTAACAAGGCAGGAACTCGTTAAGAAAAACTGCACCTTATTACTATTGTTGCCACTTGATCACATTGACACGGAACTCGATTCGATAACTCCTTTTCGTCAGACTAGAAATAGTTTAATACAACGGATCGCATTGGCTTATTTTGTTATTGTTGTGAATATCTACAATAATTCTGTCCAATACTCGCCTGGAAAATACTTAGTATAGAATAAAAAAACGTATGAAATTTCTTAAAATTATCCGTTATTCATTTACGAAGGCGTAGCTGTTTTTAATTCCTTACAACGAGAACAACGAAAAAATACATTGGCTCTTTGGTAGTCTTAATTGAGACCAGAAAACCAGTTATTATTACCGCCAGAATTATTCAGATGACATACGGCCACAAATAACACATTTCTCGTTTTCAATTACCGAGGTGGGCTTTCTGTGGTCAGTGTACAATTTTTCAATTTACAAATATGTCAATAGATTTCTCAAGGCACTTAATATAATCATTTGTAAATTCGACGGCATTACTCACAACATGCTCTTAAAACTCATTATCTTGTAAACTTCTTGTACCGGCGTTCACATACAAGACGTTTTCGAGTAAACGATAATGCAACGAGTAGTTTTTTCGTTGGTTATTAATTCTGATTTCCTTTTTTTACCCGAAATACGTGATTTTTTCAACCGAATCCATTACGCGTATTATAACTGTTGCTACGGCAGGCGGACAAGAGAGGCGACACAACCGGTCGCGTGTTTTGTGTCTGCTCTTCGAACCGTTTGCCAATACCACTTTATAACGTGTAAAAATACTGTTTACACCGTCGATAAAAGAGTGCACATCTAAATCGTCTGCCGGTCGGTTTATTGTGTGTAATATTTTCGCTGGCGCTACGACAAAAACCCGTTGATATATTTTATACAACTGTGAACGCGAATAAATCCGATGATTAAATGACGACGGCGACAGGTTCGCATGATAATTCATCGAATTTAAACACCAGTAGATGCGTCGAGATTTCGACGGCAACTGGTTTAAAAAAAATACGACGCTTGTCACAAACAAACAAAAAAAACAACAAATATTTCGCGAAATGCTTTGCACGCGCACAAAAGTGGTATCCATTAGCCGGTCGCGAAAAATAGATTTCGGCCGTCTTGTTATCTGCTCGGAACAAAACGCACAACATGCCCTGTCGTGTGTCACTCGGGTGGCGTCTACGAGGAGGCCCCCACCTCTTGGTCTTGGCTTGCCGCCGCTATTATCATTATATGTAAATAGACATTTTACTGTTCACCCCGAGGCGGCCGTTTTATTCCGTCTGTCCGAGAAAAGTTTATGCTTCTGCGGTAGGCGAGGGGAATATTGAAAAATAAAGTACACACAATAACATATTGTTCACTATCTCCGACGATCTCATATTATGTACACTCCTCGCCCCTCGAACACAATGAAGGTGAATTATTTTTCTAATATTTATTTATTTTTTCGCGTGCACTATGCTCGTCTCCGCCATTTACATACAATAGACCGAGGACGGTTACAAGTACGGGCGCTGGCTTCGGTGTACAGGACATACTTAACGATATTATTTTCGCCGAAGGTGCCGTTTTCGCTTTTTCCGTCAGCCTCCGGCGGCACATTAACAGTTGAGTACAATAATGAAGAGCGTACATAATTATTGTTATTATTACATTGTTATCGGTAAAACACGGTGAGTTTTATTCGTAAAATCTGCCTACCATACCTATTTTGTAAAGATCAAAGATCTTTGTGAAGATTTGCTAACGAGTACGTTCACAGGACACTTGCCGATCCATCTGAGAGATCGAACCGATTTAAAGAAAACCTCGCGGAGTACATTAATTGTGAGAGAATTATGAGGTCGCGGAATAGAGAATATACTGCTAGTCGAACATGGAAGTTCACTTTAGCGTACTGTAAAATACAAAATGAAAATTATGGCGCGCTGTACGCTGCGGAGGACAACATGTAAATATCGTAACATGTCATTGCGGATATCATGTATTCCGACAACATGTAGGTGCGGTGGTGTTATCGCAAAGATGGATATTGCACGTTTTACAAAACATTGTGTCGTTGCAACGAATACACCGGGAGAACATTATCGCGGCGGCAATGAGGAGACACTCTGTCGGTTTCGCCGGCGAGTTACGCTGTACGTAACGTGCCCTTTATTGGTACCGAATGATCCAACAGATTGGCGCACAGTCCGTAGGACAACTGTTAGTGCATCTGATTTTCAGAAAACGATAAATTAGTGTTTCACGCGAATAAAAAATGGCGACGGTCAAAAACTTTTGTGTTCCACAAATTTAGACGGAAATGTAGTTGCGTTTTTGACCTCGACACTAATTTGTTTAAAAAGCAATTTACTTTGTTTCGCGTGTTGATTTATAAAAAAACAACGAGACGAAAACATAATTATAAAAGAGCGACCATTGTGAGCAAAAAAATAATAACAAACTCGAGTAGATTTGCTTGTGACCTGCGGAGTCGACGTCGTGCCCGGAGGTCGTGCGAAATGTCGTCCGTCACGCGACTTAATGTCGTCCGGCCTAAGGTTTCCATCAGACGGCTAGCGGCCGATTTTTTTATACACGTAAACGGTTGGTGCCCGACGAAGTTTTTGGTGACCTCGCGCCGCTCTAGCGGTCCGAGTAAAACCGAAAATGATAATAACGCCTAATCACAATAATGAGGATAATATGAAAAAACCGGTCGTTTCGAACGTTTCCACAGAGAACCCGAGTACATATCCGACAGGAATGGAAATGCCAGCGTGGAGGAGAAGGGCGATAATAACACTGGGGCGGTACCGGCGTAGGAATATCGCGTTATAACCGCCGTTCGGTTACCCCGTCCGGGCACAGCGCGTACGCACCTAATGCGTGTGCCTTACAGTACCACGGCGGCGCATTCCAAAGCAGAGACACAATTCCTACGGTAATTATTATAGTTTCCCGGGTGTACCTGTTGGCCGTCGCATCTCTTCGCTGTACACTGCTCCAGTATATAATACAACGCCGTTGTGGGCGGATTATTATTACACACGGTCCCGATGATTAGAAACCCGTATACTCCCCTGACCACCCACCCTTCCTCCGCTCCCCTTACCGAAACCCGTCGGCGCTCGACTAAGGCAAATCGATTCGGTCTCGGCCGAAAATTACAATACCGCACCAATAGATTGATGTTGCGCAATCACATGTCCAATACAATTGCACGTCGCGTCCGGTTATGATATCATAAATTACATTAGACATAATATCGCCAGCGCAGTGCGTTTCACCCGAGTCGTCGGCCGCAAAATAACCACAACTTCGATCAAACAGTAACGAAAAAGAAAAGACATTTCACGGACAACATGCAATTTTAAAAAAATAAATAAATACTACGATTGTTTTTTAAATTAAGTACAACGTCGATTCGCGCGATCGCATAACGGAGACACAAATGGTTTGAATATCAAGTAAACAATGTTCCGTTTTCATTACGTAAAATAATTTTCACGTCATAAACATATTTTATGACACAATTTGCTCGTTCTTAAGGAAACAAGTAAAATTCGAAATTGAATTTTTCAAAAAATTGAAAATACCGCCGAGATTTAAACCCATTAATAGTTTGTAACTGAAACTAACTGTTTTCCAATCGGTCCAACAATATTATACATTGTTTACTGTATCACTCGAGTTTTCCCATGTTGTAATTATCGACTGAAAATAAAACTAGTGAATTAATTTGACGTTTACTCGTGTAAACGTTTAAGTTATTATTCGATACGGCTTGTTGGTTAACTGCTTTTTTTAAATTCCACAATCTGCCATTGTCGTAGATTTTTCGTATTTATTATTATTTCTCTCTGCGAAATCGATAAAATGATTATTACGCATCGAGTTTGAAAATGTTGCGGATTCAACCGTAGAAAACATATTTATATTAAAGTTTTATTGGACCGAGCAACGCAAATATATGATGAAATCGCTAGGTTTTAACTATTATAATTGTCGGGCGCATCGTCAATTACTATTATTATTAGAACAAGGACACATCTCAGTGTATCAAAACGTAAACAGTGTTTACGCGGTGGAGTCATTTGTTTATACGATTTTGGCATTTCCATCGAATGTAATAATTATATGTACGCGCTTGACAACGTCCACGACTTAATTAATTATGTTCACGATAATTACTATGCGCGGTCATAACAAGTATTTCACGAAGAAATCCCGGCAATGGAGTTGGCCACCGTGAGATAACCTACATACTGGTTTATGATCATACTTTTCTAATATATCCACGATGACGATTTAATTAAAAAGAAACCGTCATCCGTCTAGGTAAAAGTCTCTGCATATGCACCAGGCGTATCAAAAAGTGTAGACATTTCAGTCGGGGCAACGTTGGAAATTATTTTCCACGATCAAATGTTTTCATGTGACGTTAAGACTTGTTTAAATGGTTGAAAAAACGCAATTTATGGACAACGTGAATACTGAAGTGTGACTTTTCGGTAGAAATGACTCTGTCAACAGGAAGTGATGGTTACAACACTTGATCTTTCGCTTGGACATTATATCCATCACGCGACACTCGTTAGGCCAAAGTACACAATCATTGTCGTAACCCGTACATGGCCAAAATTATTAATCGTGCGATGGATTTTTTAAGAACATGTACGACGGGTTGCATAAGACAAACAAAAAGGTTGTGTGCGTTTTCTGGGGACGTCACGTCGGGTCGGAGTTCGACCTATCGACCAGAACACCACCGCGGGGCTCCGCCGAGTTGGCTCTGATTTACATTTAAATTGGTGGTCGGTCGCACGTGCTGTGGCCACCGACTAGCGCGCGCGCTCGCCATATATTATCGACACCCGAACATGTGATCCGTCGGTTCTCTTCAGGTGTTTGCCTCGACTTCTCCGGCCGTCGAACAACTGCGGCGGCAGAGACCGGTGCTTTCGTTATACGCGTTCTATAATTAAACCAATTGGTTTACAACGTCCAGCCGGACGCATGTGCGTAATAACGTACCCGTGGAAATTGAGTTACCGGTTCGCACTCGCACACATAATTACACCGATATTGTAACGCGGCCACTAAATTAATTGAAATGACGCGATCGCTAATTAATTAACGAATAAATAAGAAGGCGGACCCGAAAGTACGTGCGTTGGTTTATAATTAGAAATAAGTCGTATCGACTAGGAAACAACAACTATTCGGCCGTAGCGTAGAACGGGTTTTGCACGTCGGCGATGATTCGCGAGAACGGTAAAGCTCCTCGTCGGACTGTTGTTGCGCAACGACAAAAACTCACTAATAATAACCGTATGGTTTCCAATAGAGACGTTAACGACATTGTGCGTTCCTTCGGCACACGACGCACTAGCATCGAGCGAATATGTTTCTTCCAGCCGTTCTAATTAAAACTATGGAAAAATGCAAAAACCCAACCGCCAAGTGTCTTGTCAGAACAGACCGTGTAACCGTCGACGCTGACATTTCTATTTTGTTTTGCATTGTTGTTATGAAAATACCAACGTCGTAGGAAAGCCGTACCTAACGTGAAATCATAGCGAATAAACTAAAAATGTTTTCCCATAGGAACAGCACGGCGCTGTGACCACGAATACGTTGTTATACATCGGTGCGTTTCTCCGCCTAATGCGTGACCGTGTGTTTGTCAAAAATAACCGTAACGCCGCGCCAATGCGGATCCAGAAAGACCGCCATTTTCCGTTACGGTTTAGTGCAACAAACGATGATGAAGAGACGACATGTTGTATTTATGACGGTGATCTATAGCTAATTGTAAAGAAAAAAAAAATGGCCGCCGAATAAGCCGAGTAGAACTGCGAACAAATCATTTCAACTAATTAAAACGACGACGATTTTCACAGGCCATGTTATTTTCATCAAAAGGATCTGAGGAATAAATTATTCACAGACAGTACTTAGTTAAATAAAGACGGTGGCCTCTTTATTCTTTCAATGTTGATTTAAAATTCTTATTGCCGGTCGTTGACCTTCGTAGAATTCACGCACAAAAACTGTTGGCCATTTTTAAGTTCTTTTGTATTATTTCTCGTTTTAACTTAGTTTACTTTTATATCACTCGACAAACTAATATCTCATCATGACAGATATTTCATGACTGCAAAACAAAGTTACCCACTTGCTAAGTGCACTACACCAAATTTATCATATTCTAACCGAACGAGTACATTTGGATTGTACAGTGTGTGATATTAACACGAAAACGCGTAGCTGCAAATGGGATGCTGGTGGTTGATAATAATACGCTTAAATGGCCTTATTGTTTATCAAATGCGAGAGAAAGTGATAAATGCATAGTCTCTCAGACATTTGTAGAAAACTTTCTACGCAACCGTCGATTTATTCAGTCGCCATTTTCTTTCCTCGCCGAATTGCAATCATTATTTTATATAAAAATACCGACTAAACAATTATTCGGTTTAGTAAAAAATGTATTGTTTAGTTAGTTTCCGTATCTGAAATTAAAAATTATACCCAAATAAATTGAAATCATCATGATTTCTGGTATTTCCAACATGAACACGGCGTGCGACAAACCAATTATCCAGAATCTCTCTGGTTTTCCCCAATATGATAATTTAAAAACTATATAACATTAAGAGTTATTTTGCAAAATACTAATCAAAAATACATACACCGCTATATATTTTGAATATTTATTTAGCAACGTTTTCGTGCAACACAACGTGTTTTTGATACAACGCAAAAACTATAAATCTACGAATTACGTCCTAGTTCGCCATGCAACTAGTAGATCTCCGACAATTCTGTCCGGTGCGATTTATTGGCGAACACAATACACTCAAGTGATGTATTGCAACACCGCTGCGGAATAATGTTCGACTTCCCGTTGGGCGGGTAAGGATGTTACGGCGAACGTGTGAACTATTGAGAACGATCATTACCGCGGCGGGGGAGTCGAGAAGAAGAAAGAGAAGGATTGTTAATTCCTATTAAACTCGGTCTAGTTTGCGGTCCTTTAATGCTAACCGATCAAGACATTTCGCTGGTATAACCCATTTGATTAACGTTGGCCGCCTTTCTCGACAACAGCGTTTCCAATTTTCTGGCGAGGTATTTTCGCGTTTGGCAGTCAATCACCGACCGTGTGTGATTTATGCGTTCCCGTCGGTCCAGTAAAAAGCAGTTGCCAATAAGTGTTAGTAGACGTTTAAACATTGTGTTAGACGAGACTCGCTCGTGACATACCACCTTGCACACAACTCATGTCAACAATTTATTATTACATTCTTGTGAAAAAACATTACACAATCGTACAATATAACCGCCGCACTACATACTGCGCGTTCGGCTGGTAAAATAATTAAGCTCATTATGTTTATAATTACACGGTGTGCTCTAAACTTGCGGCCGGACTGTACTAGGAAACATAATTATAATACAACGTTATTAATGACAGATGATCACTGCACATGACGATTACCGTGATTATGAATCGTTGGTGGCAGCCGCGCGTGACTTACAGATTTCGTTTCGGCGAAACTTAATAGCTCCCCGTATCATTTTTGTGCACGAGAACGTTTCGGACGCCCCCGACATGATGTATGTAAAGCAACGGAAACCCAAAAACTTCCTAGAGAGAGCAAACTCCGACCGAGACATTGTTCCGGTGCGGTGGTACGCGAATATCCGAGACCGGACAGAGCCATTCAAGAGTTAGTCCAAAGAGTTTTGGTCTTGCAAAGATTAAGTCGATTACAAGCGAAACTAGATCAAGGCTAAGTCGTATTGGTGAGACGATAATTCACATATATATATATATATTTCACTCGACGGGATTATAATGTAACCTGCGATTGTATTTAATATGCGCAACCGACTTGAATTCATTACAACGCGTATTTTAAATCAAAACACTAAGCGGATGATATCACATTTACTTTAAAATACAATACACTGCGTAGAAACAGACTGTACGGGCATTATAATTATAATTGTTGATATTGTACTATTCTGTAGTAAAAAGAAAAAAAAAACAATAGTTCTAACATTAAATTTAATAACCGTACGCGGTTATTGGACTTTTAAACATTTTTTGTGTTTCGTTCGTGCCACTAGGACGTCCTACGTAATATTTAGTCGCAATGATTATGCCAATTATTAAATCTAATCCGTCGCACAGTTCAAATCTTAGGGTATCGGAACCAATAAAATTTTCAAGATTCTATAGAGACGGACAATTGATTGCTGACAACAGAATTGTGACGTATCATTGTTTATCTATTTGTGTATTTTCAATAGTAAAAAATAATCGATGATTTTTATTGATGATGTAATTTGTATTTCGTTAAAATTGAAACCTCCTAAAGATTGATTATACGTACACATTGTCTCACGGTTATTCTGCAAAAATCGAAAGTGACTTGACCTATCAGCACGTTAGATCCGATAGATCGTTTTTGAATAACGACTAATTATTAATAATCCGTTAACAGCGACGTCGTAAAAATTAGGAACGCCATTGAAACTATTATTTATCAAAACAAATATGCCACTTAACAGCGGTGTACGCTCGTTTCAAGTCCACTCCGGGGCTAATAAAATAATTCTACCTTGAAACGGCCCCATACAATACCCACTGTAAGCGCACAATTAAGATAATATCGGTAGTAAAATATTGAAAATAAAGCCTTATAGGCGAAATGAGCCACAATGCCTTACAGTGCCGTCCGAAGGCCGCCCCGTGTAATTCTACAACCGATAAATTTACTGTACATGACCGTCGTCCCGATGTCTTTGAGATGATATCTGCACACTAAACTCGCGCCCAGCGTATATTCCACTGTATTATCGGCATATGGCGCACAAAAAAACGTTTCCCCGACCTTTCTAATTGCATCGCTTTCCTAATCACTACGTCACATTCGTCGAGTTTTAATGAAACGACAAGTGTCCCGCGACACGAAAGTGATTGATGCCGAGCCTTTTCCAACTTCCAGCAGGCCTATTTTTACCACTCGCCGCGTCACCGTATGGTGTTGCAGCGTAGACTGTATAAACCGGACAGGCCGCCAATTAGTTGAACGCGAGTTTTTACATTGATAGTTTCTGTCCGATGCTCGTCTCGAGATTCGCGTGATCGTACACGACGACATCTGCAGGTGGCAGTATGAATATTATCCGCTGTCGTGTAATACCCGTGCAGCGTACAGACCCTGGAGATGCAGTGACGCTCCGGTGTATTTTCCGCACCGGCATAGTTGACACATGTTAAGTGATGTACACTTTGATTTCAGCCGTCCGTATCTCGAAGTCGTATCGGTCAGCAGACACGTGAAAAGGCAACAAGCCGCGCGTTAGGCCCGATACGAGACCGCGGCACGGCTACCGCGATCTCCGTCGTCGTCCTGTGCCGTCTAACGAGGTGGCCGGCGAACGCGCGGTCGGTTTCGATCCTGACGAAATCGTCGATCCCCAGGCTCGATCAGCGTAACCGTTTAATAACGATTATTAATATTACTGTTGTCTGTGCGCGCGCGCTCGACGAACGATTGCCGGACACCGCGAGGGAGAACATTCTGACCTCGGGCGGTTGAACACTGTCTGTCCAATACTCGATTGTACCCAACTGTATCATTACGGAATATGATCATGACGCGCTGGCCGCGACTATTATAGGAAATCGACGAGAACGAAGAAACGGCGAGGAATAATCGGTGTGAACTCATCCAACGAATTCCGGAAAATAATAAAAAATTATACGTTTGAAAAATAATTAGACGCTATAAATGGTTTGATTGTGCGAGCGACGAACATTTAATAGGAAAATACCTAATGGTTTACATTCAACGCGCATATAACATTCGAACGTTGCAGGATTATTTTAGAATAAATATTTAAACGACATCGAACCGTTTCAAAACGTGTCGGACAGTTGAAATAGCAATGAGTGCTCTGGGAAAAAAAACGGATTGTCAACAAAACACAAATGTCTCGGGTTATCGTTTCGGACTTTTTGTATCGCTTATTTTTCGTTACGCAATGATGTACCAATAAATATTGAACGTACATAAAAACGGTTCAAGTGCACTTCGGTCTTTGTATAAAGTAAACAACAGAGAATTTTCCTTACTCGACGCGCGTATAATTTATTTTACAACCGTTACGCAAGATAAAAAAAATCGTAATTACTTTTCAACACGTCAAACGTCATAAAAATCCCAAATGATGCGTATAAAGAAAAAGTGAACCTCGAGCGTAGAAAATTGCGAACAAATGCATTTTAAGTTTACGATACTAATAAATAATTAATACCGTACACTTAAAATTTATTTTTACACCTCGCTCATCTCAAACGCAACCCTGGCTGCATGCCCACTAATTAACCATCAAATCTTTAGCTTTAATTATTAATTAGCGGGCAAAGTTTAGCCTAGTTCAGAAACGTATTCATTTTATCAAGATGATTTTTTATTTATCGTGCCTATCTCGTTAATACTAAACTTCAACTGGACTAATATTGACAATCGATTTGTTCACACTTTACAGTGAAAAAATTCTTCTACGTTTTTTCTCCCCCGAAAAGGACTATGGCGATTCGCCTAGTTGCCAGATTCCCGTGGTGATACTACTAATTAGAAATGGTTATTTTCAAATTAATGGCTAGTAATAAAACCAACACGGTTCGAGAATACCAAAGATAGTACGATTGTGATAGTTACATAATTTATTGTTCGTCTAACACGTTTTAGCTCACAAAACGCTACAGAATACAAAAGACTAGAAATATTGACATCTCTTTTACAACTGACCAACGACTCTCGAGCAAAACAATTTTCAAACCGTTTGTTAAATACGACCGACCGCCTGAACATTAGATCAATTATCTCCTTTTTTAGACCTTGTTTACGACTTGACCTCGAGCCAAATCTTGTCCTTTAGCGTTCCAGTATTATTATCGACACGAGTCAAACAATTCTACTAAACTCTGTGCTATTATTTATTAAACAAAAAATCGTTGAACGCTTTGCTCGTTATAATAATTATTTAATGTACTGAAAAACATTTTAATTAACCGCGTCACTAATAGCATTTTTTTTTTTTTTTGTTCTTTTTGCAGCTTTCAAGCGTCACGAGTGTTTACACCACCATTGTTTACCAACACCAGGGTACGGGTTTTCCAAGGTAAGAAAAGTTCATAGTTACACTGCCAATACACCGTGAATTGTGTAAATATCGCAATTCCCATATGACAACACAATAGTCGCGTGCTACATTGCAATAGTTTTGAAACATAATTATAAAAAATTAATAAGGATATAATGAGCGCACAAGGCAATATTGGCATCGACTAGTGCGACATTTTTCTCTTCCTCGCAACAGTCCCGTTCTGCCATTTTATCGAATACACGAGTGTGTGCGTACGGTAATCTTACTACACTTTGCTCGGTTCGT
The DNA here is from genome assembly GCF_025091365.1 of Daktulosphaira vitifoliae. Lineage (NCBI taxonomy): Eukaryota > Metazoa > Arthropoda > Insecta > Hemiptera > Phylloxeridae > Daktulosphaira > Daktulosphaira vitifoliae. The sequence continues at coordinate 11,069,083 of NW_026099574.1, read as the reverse complement.
GTTGTGTGGGCGTGTGTCCCACAAACATACTGAAGCGGCGGCGGACACTTTCTCGTGACCCCTCGTACGATAAACAGTGTGTGCTGCGAGTAAGTACGCGCGCCCACACGCGCCCCGGTCGTGATCGGGTCCGAAAATGCGGAAGCCATCGTTGGAGGATCGCGTGCTCTGGTCGTGAACGGGATCGCTGACCGCCAACGAAAACAAAATCTGGTCGTGTAAATCTTAGTCACAAAATGAAAATTGAAAGCCTCACGGGAACCGTTAAAAATTGAGTCTCCGTAAACAATTCTCTTATTCTTCACTCCGTTTGCACCTGTCCGTGACGTGCAAAACGATTTTAAGAACTGTCTCGAGTTCTATTAACGTTCCGATTAAATATTTATCACTAATAGACCGACATAGTGGAAGAGTAAACGCATTTATTGTTTAGTTAAAAAATTTTAACTCGACTCAAACGACATTTTCTCAAACAATTTTAGAGTAGTTAAAAAAAAATCGCTCTTACGTTTTAGTTTTGTACCGATATTTACACGTCATCGGTTTTCAAATAAACTATCACCTCGTATCCAAAGTAGTGAACAGACTGGTCAAAATAATTGAACGCCAATTAATTGGTTTGTAACCGGCAACGTTGTTATTAAGTGTCTCGCGTTATAGCGATCATTACGTTTTATCAAAGTGTACAGTAAAAAAGCAACGATCCTTCGTGTGTCTTGCACATCAACTAATTTATTTTATAAATCCATCGACATTGTTACCGATTCGGTAAATGACATCAACACGAAATTCACTTGGCTCTGAGATTTCGCTTAAAACACGTTCCGAGTGAAAATCCCGTTGAAAAAGTGATACCTTTCCATGCTAATTGTTGTGTGTTGTATAGCGTTGCACATCATTTTACAACTCGGTATTGAATAGGCGCGCCAACAGTCATTAAACGTCAACCGCATGCGTTTTTTAACAATGCAACGTATTCTTGTTGGGACTGCACCGTGAAATGTATACACGTATATCTACGGCAACGGTTTGCACAAGGGGTCATGAACGAGAAGGGCAACTAATTAAAGCCCTGAAGTGTACATGGTCAAACAATACGACATTTGTCTCGAAAAGACTAAATTATTAACTTATCTCCGACGCTGCGCAGTGCAGTTAATTATTTATCTGGCTGTTGGACTCTCGGGTCAGATTTGTCCATAAACAACTCGATCTTAGTGCACACAATCGTCCGTACGGCGCGAGTCGACTTGCGCAAACATAGTGTTCTTCTCGTAAGATAACAATGGAGGTCAGCAGCAGCTGATAATGGCCGGGAAAATAAAACGCTCGCTGTACCTAACCTTTATGCGGAGTAGCTCAAGAATGGACCGCTCTCAATAGAACGGTTCTCGCCGCCCGATGAGCCATATGGGTGTGCACTCGACAGACAGGAGGAAGCGTCGGTCGTTTTGTCCGCAGAGTAGATAACACCGTGTTATGATATATAGAAATGAGTGTATGGTATTTTTTTTTTAAACCCTATACGGTCATTCAGGTTGTATTTACAAGCCGATATATCACGCGGCGGGTGATGCGGCAGTAGCGCAACGACGCACCCGAGTAAACGCTGCCGCGGCGAACTGCGCAAATGCACTTCATAAAGAAGTCTCACGGATAAATCCCGTCTGATTTATCGGCTGTCCACTGGTACCTGGTTCCCGTTAAAACTGGGCCAATTCCAATGCGCCGCAGATTATTACGAGCACCGGTCGGTGAAGGCGTCGCGCAATATTGTTGATAATGTTACTACAGTCGACCGTTGCACCAGCGTCCACTTGAACGTTATGCGTTTGCACCGCTACTCTGCAGAACTACGAGTGCCGGCCATTAAATTAGAGCAAAGTCGACAGTTCGCCGACGGGGCTGCGAGAGACGAAAAATCGACTGCGTGTGAACGGCGGAGGTTGCGAAAATCCATTGTCTCTACGCGCGATATTGTGTCTGTCGTGGGCGGTTAACGATGGAAACGGTAATAAATGTCTCGTTACGAAACACAACTCGGATAGTTTACGAAGGGATACATACACGAGGATGTTTGAATCGGTTCAATTTATGGCGCTCGTGGAAATCATTTTAATGCGACCGACGCGCACAATGACGTCGATTCGATTTCCCCAGACATTTATCGGTGTAAGCACGTGGACACGACTCGTTGGATGGATTCTTGTACACACCTTCCATAGTGTCCATTAGTTGTCGAATATGATTAATTATATGGCGCGTACTTAGTGGCGGTTGACGCGTACACATTATCGCAGTAAGGCACGACCGAGTTTGTCAACATTGTTGCGTTCAAAAACACAGCGCAGTGTGCGATACGCACAATAAGAGAATTAATGCGCAGCCGAAAAATCTGTTGGACCGGCCGAGTAATTAATCAATTCGCCGAGTTAATGGTTCCCCGAAATACCAAATCATGTGTCGACGATTGTTTTGCACTTAAGTGTTGAAAAACGAAAACCATTAGGCACACGTTTCAATAATTGAATAGTACACTCGCTTACTGCGTGCACGCGCAGGTTAATACCAAAACTGGATTTAACCCGAAGTCCATTTACTTGGTATTGGCACACGCGTTAAATGTGATCTACCGACCTCGCCGCCCAACTATGCGCTCCGCTTTCTGCGTATGACGACGCCTGAGCGTTTCGGACCACCTCATCCGTCCACAACCGGCGCCTCGTTTAGTTTTCCAAAGCTGTTGTATTTAAGACGCGCTGTCCGGCTCTGATTTTCCGACAGCAGAATTATTATACTGATGCGCGGGGAAAACCCGATTACAAAGCATTCGCTCCGGGCAATATGTTCTCACCCGGTGGAACGCCGGGCTGTTGTGTTTTAACGCAACCCATCGGTTACACTGACGGGTGAATGGACGAGCCAACGCATACCGTGCGCGCGACGGCTGAGGGTCCTGAGGAGGCTGACACGCTATTCGAGCATCACATTTTATGATTCTAAAATTCAATCAATTCTTCTATAAATTCTCTCACGAGGGCAGTAAATTGATTAAATGAGAATAGAAAAGAAATAACAACGGCGACTTAATGTCGTCATCCGTCCGCGTTTAATTCAGAAAACAGCTCAACGCGTTTCCTGTTCCACTGTGGTCGCCGCGCACAATTTTTTTATTTCCTTCGTTCACCTACAACTGCCGATGGTTACGCTCGCGGTGAAAACATCATTATGACCTGTGAAAACGCGAATAGGAGACCGTTAAAAAAAATAATAACTGCGTGGTAGACTGCAAAACGATTTTGGACGCTATTTGTCATGTCGGAAAACTTTGATTGTGTAGGCAAAAGAAATGTATTAGTAATCGCTAAAATAATAACAAATACCTGACACAATCTGAAAATCGCATTGTGCAAACGTTTTGGTAAACCAATTAGCTGTAGTTCGCTGACACTTGTATTTAATTCGTCTAGGAGATTAACACGCACATTTTAATTCTTTAACAAGTAACTATCAGTCGTTTGACAAGTGAGTGATGAGCGATGACTGATAGCGCATCAACGTCCAGGCATATTATTATGCGTTTAAAAAACAAACTATCTAATTCGATATTACAAATGTATTCGGAACAGACATTCATTTATTTTTTTGTACATTTTCAACACATTATAGTAAACGCCATCAAAAATTATTTTATTGAGTAGTCCAAGATGCTAGTCGATTTGGTTGTTACGCACTACAATTAAAAATAATACATTTTAATTTATTATTATTTATTAAATATCGCCTAAAAAGCAGCCAGTAGAGAGAATATACATAAATATAGAACAAATTAATTTGAGTAGATCACAAAATATAGAACTAATAATATATAAAATAAAAACACATTTTTAAAGTAAAAGTAACTCTTCCTTCTTATTAAAAGCATAGTTCTTTAATAAACTAATTGCCTGGGACATAAGGTTCAAGCCAAATAACAGACGCGCACTCTAATGCGCATCTGACTAAAGGAAATTATTAAAAAATACTTTGACCACAGAATGTGTTGTTAAATCCATTACAATTGATATTGTACTCGGATAATGTATGCACTGGTTAATGAAAATATTTTGAATAATAAAAAATGAGACTTTCGCAACGTCGGCGGCAGTTTTCATTTGTTCAACGGACGTGTCTGACGAAAAACCGGTACGTCCATCAGCACGTCGGACAGCTGATAAGTGAATGAATGCGATGGCCGATTGGCCGCAGTCGTTAAACGCGCACGGTGCTTATCTGCCGAGCTCATCGCGTTATTGTCCACCAGGCGAATAAAATGTGGTAAATAGTAACGGGGCGGCCGGGGGACAGGACAATTACAATTGCCGCCGTGTTCGTCAACGTCACCGGCGCACGCCCGTATACATACACACAAACCGAATTGGAATAGGAAAACACACAAACGTCGTCGTTGTCGGGTTGTCCGTCAAACGGGTGCCGGCTCGGCAGAAATACCGCTGCAGCCGCTTCACAGCAACGATGATTTGAATGAACCATCGACAATAATAACAACGGTAATAATGAAAACAGTCGCCGGCTATGCAATTAGCGTATTTCTTATGCGGACATGAAAAAAAAAACACACACACTAAACCGCACACAATAGAGATACTTTCAATAATAATAATATGATGGAATTCCAAATACCTATCTCGTTTTTTATAAGTTAAAGCTACTTATACAGGAGGATACCCTTCTTCCAGTGTTGTGGGCAATCCTTAGAATGCCCGGTCGATACCAATCGATTTCTATATATTTTATTTTATTGAACAATATACGTTATACTGGATGAGCTGCACACGCGCCGCGGCCAAGCCCAATCGATATAGAAACGTACATGGTAATGTATTGTTTCGCCCACGAACGATTTATGGCTAGATCTGGTTTACGCTCTCGGTCCAGCCGGGCCGACCGCGACTCAGATCTAGATATCCTGCAGACCCGAGATTTTTCAAACTGCGAGGTCACACAATACATCTGCAAAACAAATAACAACAAGTGCCATCATCCGTTCTATTGTGTTGGTGGCTGAAGCTGTTTATTTCGCACGTTGTAAACATCTTCGATTAAATTAATTGAAATTAAACTCTTCTGGAACGTGCAGTAGCAAAGAAATTGTCAGAGTCGTGTTCACTTGAAATTCACTGTCGACGAAAATGTTGTGCAAAATACCGCAAACAATCAACTATTCAACGTGTACCTGCACTCGGTATATGAATCATATGATCATGTATCGTTTAGTTTTCTAAGGCAACACGATTTTCAAGTAAACACACAATTAGGTACACGTCTCTAACGGTTCACGTTGTGTACGTTAAATTGTACAACTTGCGGTGTACTCTGTTAGCCATACAATAAAAACCTTAACAAATCGTTAGAAAATTATTATTTCTGTAATAATTATAGAAAATTGTGAAAACAAAAATTATTTTCTTACATCAAAAGCGAATAAAATTAACACGGAAGTAGAACGACGTCCGCAGGATCTCGTTACAGTGACGCGATCAATACTTGTTTATGTATTACTGATGCGTTTATTTCGAACCGTGTAAAATGATAATAATAAAAATATGACGGGGTTACTGGTGCAGTGTAGCCACGACGGTGGGTGGATACAGTTCTCACGGTCTTGGATTTATGTCTCGAGCAAAACACAACACGACACCGACGACGCTGCAGATCGTTATTCATTTTTCACCCGCCTCTCTTAACATTCTACCGGACGTTTATCCATAAAGTAGTAGTAACATGGCCAAGTTGTGTAGTCGTTCTTCGGTACAGTTTTTTTACGTCGATTTGAGAAAACCAGAGGGACAGAAGTTTCAATTTTATCGCGCGTATCCAGTAAAAGTCAATACCTTTATTTTTCGAGAATCGGTTCGGAAATAATTAACAAAAAATCATTTTCTCGCGTAACGGCAATCAATCGTACAGAAGAAACTGCTGAACCACTCGGGTTGTGTGTCCGTTCCCGATAAGATAGCGTAAAAACGGCGTTGCACATTTATATTGGAAATCCTTGTCTAGTGACACCTTATACGGCACGAAAATCAAAACCGAGTAGCGCCCGCCGATGATAAACGAACGTAGATCCGTTATCAACGCGGAATGCTGCAGATGTACACACTCTCATAAACTGCATCTCTATACGGATGGCAGTTACTAGGGGTTATCTTAAAATTATTAAAAGCCTCAGCGATTAATAAGAAGCATTGCCATGTCGCGTGCGCTGTGCGGTCACACCGATAAATGCGCTTTAGTACTCGTATTATTTTCTGTTGAGTGGTTGCCAGCCGTTTTTTTTTATTTTCATTAGGTTTTTTTACTGCTGTACAGACGTTGATGGTTTTATGTAGTTCCTTATCTTAACTTAACGAGTATTGGTTATCGAAGCTGCCCTTGAAAATCTATATTTTACAGCCAATTACAAGAAAATAGTAACAGATAATGTCCATAGCCAAATTTTTAAATATGTACGTTTTTATTGTTTGTTATCATAAAAATGTTTAATTATTAAGTATAAACACTGAAAATCTAACTGACGTTGTCGTTGAAATTATCAGGTAGAACTATGATGTTTTAACGCTACTCTATTAATGATTGATGATTTCACATGCACGCGTTTAGTTTATACTGAAAGTCTTGTTTCCGATACGGTATCTAAATTACAAAATATAGCTGTTAGATAGTTTAATGGTTAAGCACACACTCGACGTATACGTATTACACATGTGTATATATTTTATTCCCACAATATGTGAAGAGTTCGGAAACTTGAACGCGAGTAAATGAAGTGTTCACTACAAATGTAATACACGCTAATAGGTTTTGGTGTGTTGGTTCTCTTTCGTATGTAATTATAACGCTCACATTACTAACTATTACTATAATTAATAATAGTTATGATGCTGTTTTCTGGCGACCGGTTACTAAAAAAATATTCGCATATACTTAAAAAAGACCCGCACGTTAACTATTCACGTGTTACACTTAAGCGTATAAAATTAATTATTTTTATCGCATAACCAAGATTTATGTTTTGCAACGTTCAAAATTAACTTTTGATATTGATTTGAACTAGAACTAGAAGGACTCAACTGGATTCGCCTCGCAGTTATTGTTTTATGTTTACAATTCGGTCGTAGAAATCGTTCACAGTCTATCCGGCCGTTTAACTAAGTACAATTGCTGTGGTGTACTACTAAGCGATTGTTTGTCGGTTCGAAGACCATACCGAACAGTGCGTTTTCATAATATATTACATTTAATTGTTTTCCGTCGATCCTTCATTAGAGCCATAAATCGTCGAGCCACGAGTTTAAGTCATCATCGCGGTCATTATAAAAAAAATAAAGAATGAACAAAGACGGAGAACGCCGCGAATGGCATGCCGAAAGCAAAGAGGTAACGTTGCACAGATGAAAATATGTCCGTTTGCAATAAAACACCACACTAATGGGCGGGCAATTAAACAGGCCTTTTTCTTAAAGAGGTCACATTAACCGCCGACCCGAAGGTGTTTGCGTACATACTTCAGAGACTATTATGCGTGTGCGTAGATTAAATAAAAATACTAACTGCGGTATTGTCTTCGCGGGGTCTATGCGACGTCCGAGCCGCCGCCGCGGGACGTAAGTACAGCCTATTTATTATTGGCCGTTTATTAAGCCGCTCAATATTTGTAGTTCAGAGTTCGCAAGCTTAATGCGACCCGAAACGCTCGACGACCGCTATTACACCGTTGACTCTTGTACTCCACCCGTCCGCCGGTACTACGTCGATAATCCGTTAGGTGATCACCGGTATCGCTTACGGTACTGCACTGGTGACAAAAAGAAATTATAATAGCATTATGTCGGGATAGATAGTCCGCCTAAGCGTTATTTAGACGTCTCCCGCTGAAGCCGCAGTGGCGGCCCTATGGGACACCGCGCCGTGACGTCGGCGACCATCAATCACTAAGCGGTTGTCGTCGCAAGTAATAACGTCCTCCTGTCGGTCGGATCTGACCGGCGAAATAAAAAAAAAAATTCCAAGCGACCGGACCCGCGCGGCTTTTACTAGAACGCTCTATGCATCTGAATAAATTTTCATATCCAATCCTTTGGAAAGCTGGAAACTGCACGACGGGCCTGTAGAAACGACGGCTTTTTCAGTAAAACTACTTTGCTAAAGATATTTACGAAATACACTTACTGATTAACCGGCGCAATATAAAAAACTAATTAAACTACGACGGTAAACTACTATAGGATAAAAAATGTATTATTAACGGGCGCCGCGGTCTGGTTCAAATACAACCGGCTCGTGTAACATATTATAAATGGCACAGGTGTCAGACGCGTATAACACAACGAGAAACTATGGGAAACTTGCTGTATCATCCAATGTTAAGTTGTATAATATCGATAAAAAATCATTTTATACATCGGGAAAATTAAATGACGACCCGTTAAAACCTCTCGCGTGTAAACGGCCAAAAATAAATCTATTTTATATCATTTATTTTTTTTTTTTTACCAATAATCCATCTAGTCCGTTCATTCGATAATACTATGCGCGTTGAAGATGAAAATCCGAGTACAATCATAACGTCTGAACGTAAAATCAAAAACGTACTTTCAAACGAAATGCGGTCGGATTAATTACACGTGTATAATATAAAAATCAAAAAACGGGCTTGCAGTTAGTCCGAAGGGAAATATTGGTTACGGATAATTGCGGTATAATTTCCTACGCGGATAATTGTATAATTCGAAGGAACCTCTGGTCAGAATTTTACATCAATCTTGCACCCGTAGCTATATACTTATATAGATACAATAGTAGGATGGTCGTGTTGGCTATGAAATTGCACGGGGTCAGGGATGCTTGGCAAGAGCCGCAAAAAATTATAAAAAATTACAGTAAAAACGTACGACCTTACACGCATGTTTCGGTTCCGTCGCAGCATTAATTTTTACTATTATTTTTTATTATTATAGTTATTAAATTCTATAATAACTCTTAATACTGTACTTCATTGCCAAGTCAATAAAATAAAAGACGCTGACAATTTTACATTAGACGGTTGTATTTTATCATCACTAAAACGACTTACTTAAATGTATAATATATTCAAACAAGTCTGTTATAAGAATAGAATGTAAAAATTTGTAAGTTGCTCTGCGAATGTGTAAATAAATACAACATTTTCACTCAAAGTGCTACAGTATGTACAACAACTTTGATTTTTTCATCAAACAGCATTAACAGCAATAATATGTACATCAAAATAAAAAAGAAAACTAACTAACCGGGACTAAGGCATGGTATTTGGCGACACTCCAAAAGTTGATCGACGCATGTATAAATAGGTCGAATCATTCATATTTGCATTATTATTATTTAACTTGAAATGTTTAAAACTTAATACCCTAAATAGTATGCAGAACCCGTAGAAACCCGTAAGTTTTGTATTTCTATGAATATTTGATTTTGTAACTCGGTCATCAATCAATACCCTACAAGATTCAATGGAATTATTTCTTTTTGCGTAGGAGCACTCTACCTCAGATCTGTTATTATGTGTATGACAATGCTTAATATAGTGAAATTTTTAATAGTCCTGAACCCACAGAACACAAGTTTTACGGTGTTTATTATTTTCATAGCGCAGCAGTAACTAACCTCTTAATAATTCATGCAAATTAAGTATACAAATTTATACTTTTGAAATCACATACAAAAAATAAATAAAGAAAATAGACAGTATTTCATTTTATACAAATAGTTATGATATTGCGTTCAAATTAAAGTCATTAATCACAAATGTTTAAAATTTCCAAACGTCTAAGTCAAAGATAGGATAGTCAATGTGAGAGGAAATAAAATTTGTTCTTATGTATAACCTTCATCGTGAAATAATCCTGAACACGCCAATATCAATGATCACTAAAAAACTCATCAAAGGTAATTCAATCGTAATACATAGTTTCTATTTATTTTACAGTATTATGTACTTACTTATAAAATAATTAGATTCCACCTGTATGTTATTGCTGATTACTAAAAAGTAAAGCGTTACCAATTAATTTATTTACAATAGTACTTTAATGGTACACCGTTAAATCCAATAATTAATACGTTAAGTATGACCATACAATTAAATAAAATTTAAAATAATTTATAGGGAATATGTTTTTTTTTAATATAAACTAATTACTCACCAAGTAACGAACAATCTATTCACAGTGATAATTAAACAATCAACTAATAATATGTTTTACTAACCTCCTCAGTATAAAAGACCTCGATTTGTTTCCTCAACTAACGCTCTCTGTTTTAATATTATCAACATCCATGACTTAATAGTTGCCGTGAAGGTGGTTTATTAAATTTCGAATCCAATTAAAATTGTAATAACTCAACAACTCAAAAATGTAAAACCTATGAACAGCTAATTATAATATATTTTTATGTACACTACTTTGCATGAATATATTCATGTTTCTTTTTCCGACAAGATTTTTTTTTAGTAAATTACTTGTTATTTGTTTACAGGCACTCAGTGGGTTTTTGATGATGATGACACAAAACGGTAAACTGCTGTACATATCAGATAACGCTGCCGAGTACTTAGGCCACTCCATGGTAAGCATAGCAATTTCAATTGTATTACAAGACCTGAATAGTGCAATTATAAAATTACTACTCTCTCAGTATGCTATAATATTTCAAACTGTAGATTAGCCACTCCACATTTTGTAAATTAGTATCAATAACATTTGTTTTGTAACACGCGGTTGACCTATGCCGGTCGGGGTTAAAGTTGCTGTCAATGGATACGAAATGAAAAGCGGCAAAAAAACAATTACCTAATTTCTAGACCGGTCCGATTTCCATATCCGAGCGCATTTAAAAGAATATTAAGAACGAGAACTGTACAATAATTATGATTCGAAAAAAAATGTATATTGGAAACAGGTTTTGTGGTCACTGCTCGCGAGCCCGTAGGCTCTGCCCTGACGCCCACGCCTTTCACCCGCAACAGTACAATATACATGTGTCGTTAGTTTCGAGATACCAAAACTGCACTAGCTTTCCGGAATAATAATAACATACACATAATAATGTGTTTCTCTCTTTCGTTCGCTTCTCTATTACGGCTGTTAATGGAAAAACGGGTATTGGTTATTTATTGCCGGTAATTTACCTACGGAATTTTTTACTCTGTGAATACCTTTTGTTTTTGCACACCACAGCCTATATACAATGAGCTTACGGGTGCGAAGCACAGTTCTTAGTTACGCGTCCGACGGATGATGGAATGCACAGATTATATCTATACTCGATTCGTACACCTTAAATATTAATTAAATGTATTTAATCAGCTCTAGAGAGTTGCTTTCAAATTTACTAACGCGTCAACATTGACTAAGTGTGCCTATCCTATCAAATGTATAAATCTAAAGTTTGTGAAGCCCCTCCGAGTGTAGTACACAATAAGCACCGTTTTTCCGAAGACTACACGAATTTTAAACACCGAGAAATATTTTCAAATTAATTAGCAATCCATAGAAGCTAAAATCCATTTCTAACGTCTTCCTTTCACTCTTCCACTTAACTATCCGAGTTGCTGCGGAACTTGATTCAGTTATGACACGTATTAAAAAATAACGACGGCTACAACTAATATTATATGTGCATAATAAAACTCTCGTGCATTAGGTTATGAGTCTGACATTACATGTTTATCGATGCAAAAACAGTATCTTTTGAGATCGTCGAGATAAAATGATCTCCGGAAATCCGTTACAAACGACCGATTCACCCACACGTCGTTAGTACCTTACAAGCCAGTCGTAAAAAAAACCTCAACGACTATTAAACACATCACAGTATTGCTCGTACATCGAAATTAACCGCACCCCCGACGATCGTTTTATGGCCATTGGGTTAACCAACGCTGGCGTTGTACGGGGGTGGTAACAGCGTATTGACCGTAATATATTGTTAAAAAATTCAATTAGCATAATATCGGACGTCGGGATCTAACAGCACGGCGGTTTATGAGCGAAAGTTAATTTGTTTATTATTTTCTATTTTCCGTAGACCATGCACATGCATAGGTCTCGCGGTGTTTATGGAAAACCACTTTGACGGTGCACAGTATACAATAGTCTGCAGCCGCCGAAAAACAGCTCATCCATAACTCCTACGCCATTTACGACTGCCTACTCTATCCTACCGTAAAACCACCGTTAAATCATCATCGCCCCAGGATGAAACAATAACAATAACAGTATTAATGCTTTCAGAACATGCCCATACAGACAAATCCCGCACGCGCCTTCGTTTGGCAGCAACACTTCTTTACTGTGCTGTGGTCTCGTACACCACCGGAGTAATATTTTGTGTACCCAACTGTACTTGACCACATTGTAGGCGTATTGTTTTTGTACTTATTATCGTTATTACACGCGTATACAATAATAACATTACGTTCTAAGGTTTCTTAGCTGCTGACGCGCGCAAATTCCGATTCTGGTCCTCCTCTAGAGAAGCGTCAATGTGAAATACAGACTACAATGTTGTTATTATGTGTCCAAAGAGACGTATAATTATTACACGTCGCTGTATTCGTGCTGCCCGCGGACCAACTTTACTCGCCTTTGTGTGACCACCACAGTCGCCGCAGTGTAAAGATATGCGGCATAGAGTAAAAATAATACATTCATATTATCAAATCAAGTGCACTATTAATACAGTAATATAGATACTTGTCAAAATAAGCCGACTGAGTTCAGAATAAGAAAACAAAAAATATTTCAAAAAAAAAAAAAACAATTTTACAATGCATATACATTATCAATTATTATTTTCACCGCCCTCTCGTTTGAATACACAATTAACTTTATCGGTCATCATCAGCTACACGAAAAATTTCCGTCAAACGCGCCCATATTATAAATAATGTTAAAAGCCATATTTCCATAAAATAAGAAATATAAAATACGACATAATATGATTCCTATAAAATCCCAAATCGTATTAAAAAGCAGGATATTTTTACACACGAACAATTATAGCGCAGTAATTACTTGTTATATTATCTTTATTAACCATTAAAAAATGACATTTTTATGAATATTTTTTTAAACATAAAAAAAGTATGATAATATTACTTGGTATGCAAAGCGTAATACTTGATACAAAAAAATTGGCACTAAAAAAAAAAAAAAAATTCGTCCTAAATAGCGTTATCTTAACAAAATTAATATTTAAGTGTAATGTTAAGTAATAATAATAATAATAATAGTTTAATGGCTAATAAAATGTAATTTTTTGGGTCAGATAGGAGTGTACAAGTGCGTTAATATTTTCTAAAGAATATTCATCAAGGTCGAAAATGCAACAAATTTACATACTTGTTTCCTAAAATGGACATACTTTATAAGCTTTACTCGTCATTCTAATTAAAAACAATATTTATATGGGCTAATTACTTCTTCAAATTATTTACATAAATAAACTCAAATCCAGTAGTAAATAGTTTATGTCAGTAAATACGAGGGACTTAATGAAAAAGCAAGATCATCAATTGTGGAACAGAAAGTAAAAATTTTACTATAAATAAGAAAACCACAAAGAAAAATTATATTAGTGCTATTTTAAAAGATATTTTTATTTTACAATACTTTTAAATATAATGACTTTTTTTATAAAAAAATTCTTGATAAATCTAAAATGTTTAAGTCGACGTGTTTTTGGATTTATTGACAATGCAGAACAATTAGTAAGATGATTTTTGTATTTATTTTAGAAAGTAGTGATACATATGTTTTTTTCTGAAAGAAAGTCAACGGGGCGGGCAAAGTTTCATGAGAAAATAGACTCCTACGATCTTGATAAGGTTCATTAGGACCGCCTTGGAGACGTATGGCCTGTGCAAATAACACTGATGCTAGACGTTTGACTAACGTCATTTATTGATTCCTTACCCATAAATTGCTGTTGAGACATTATGTATACGTGCTATCATTATAACCATCTTTACCATTTTTAATACAACCAGAGGACATTTTTTTTCTCCATTTCTATTTTACAAAGATCGGTGTCGTTGCAATCAATAACGCTTGTGCAAAATCCTCAATGTATGTGCTTTATCCTTTCTTTAATACTGTTCGTTCGGACGATATGGAGTGCTTTCACTTCCCCGCCACTAACTAACTAGTGATACAATATTAACATCGAATTCCGCGAAGTCCATAAATTTTGTCGGGAAACCTACAGGTCGCAATATAAATCTTCACCAACGTACACAACACACTTGCTAGTAAATCGATTTCTCTGGAAGATCATAAAAGTAAACAGTCATACGGCAATGTGTAAGGTTAAGTGTTTCGAGAAATTGACTCGTTGACAAGCTGGTAGCAGAGGAATAAAGTTTTTATTCCTCTGATGATTAGTTTAATCATCAGAGCCGCAAACTACGTTCAAATTTAAATTGATTTTTAACGAATATTTTAACAAAAAGACTGATTCTGCTTAAGTAATTTTATGAAGGTACTAGGTTTTATAAAAATGATCAACTCTTGCAATTTTCTTTATTTTTATTATTTCACTCGAATTGAATTAAGTACATTCTGTTAAATTTTATTCAGTATATCTTATTTGAAAAAAAGCCTCTTCCCTTTTTAAGATCTATAAATAAACGTCCTTGTGTACGATAAATTAGGTGTTACATGACAAAGAATTATTTTTAAATACTGTATAAATGTTGTAAATAATGTTGATAAAGATTTATGTGCAGCAATTATTTATGATTTATTATGCCAATAATTTACAAACCTGCATTTATCTGTAACTAAAATATAGATACCTTTAACTAGTCTAATGAGTTACTGATAGCTATTAAAATTAATGCTTATAGTTGTACATGAATAGTCATACTTATATTTTTATGTTGAGCAAGTATCATTTTAAATTATTTTTTAGAGAACCATAACTAGAACAAACTGTGACCCATTTCCAATTAATATGACAAAAAAATTTCCCAAGTCGTTTCAGAATTTTTTACCTAAAATTATTTTTGCAGATTTTTCCGACAGATATATTGTGCAGTAAAATAATATATTCGCGAAAGTATCTTCTTTCAGTAAAATTCCGACAATAGTTTTCATTGCAAATTTTAGCAGAATAAAAACAAACTCTTGTGCTAACTACCGGTTAATAAAACCGTACAGAGAATATGAATGGCAATTTTACATACTTCATTCGGACCTGACGCGGAACAGCTCTTTGTCGGTACCGCCGCTACAGATATAACATAAGAACGTGTTACCAAGTTAAGATACTTTAAAAATACTACGACAACATCAAGACTATACAATTACTGTACTGACTTTAGTAAATAATTCAAACGTAGTCAACATTAGGTTTGCTAACAAGCTCAATTCTCAGAAAATAACTATGAAAAGGACAATTTTATTAATAGTCACATTTCATAACAATTAATATTTCAAAATAAATTTTGCTATTTTGTTACCTGCATAGTTCAATAAGTATTTCACTAAAGTAAACTATTAACATAGAGAAATATTTTTTCCGTAATAATAATTTAATACAAATATTTTTATCAATTTACAACAATGTAAAATACTGTTTATGTGTTATAACATTGTTCCGAAAATTTCAATTTCATATGGTTCATTGGGATGTAACCCATTACAATCTAAATATCCATAAATACTATATAATACATATATGTAAATAATATTTTCATAAAGATCATTGCAGCAACATCAATTAATTTGTAATTAATAATCTTAATTATGATTTTGTTCATAACCCGTCAAAACAGGTCCTATTAATATTACTGTAAACTTTTAACACAAAAAATAATGATGGGTCATTACGGAACAACATTATTACTATTTTAATCAGATGTATTTGTTTCCATTAGTTTACCGTGTAGTATTTAGTATAATCAATCAAAATATATATGCATATAATATATAATTTACTAAATGATTTTTCAACTATCGGTTTACCAGATAGATATTAACTTGTAAGTTATAAAATATTCAAAATTAAATATCATAAGCAAAGTTATTAACCATACTCCGTAATAAGAGAGCTCGACCAGATTATTTAATTTTGTCACACAATTTTATTCGTCTATATTTCAAATGCACCTTAGTGTATTATCGTGGATAATTATAGTTTTTTCATTCAGTAAATTATTTTTTTAAGCCATAAAGAGGACGCTCTGGTGTTTGTTACGTGACTACTTCAGCGCTTTTCGTATTATTGAAAAAATTGCATATATCTTATATGGCTATTTGTCATTTGTATAAATGTTTTCTTACGTCAATACGCACATAGAATATTATTGTCGTTATCACTCTGGTCCCGTCGCAACTATTTTTCATTGGCGTGTCCTGATAACGGTCACAGTACTACAGGTGCGTACAAAAACAATACACGCAAATCAGGAGGAAGACGTATGCACTCTGTAGTTTTGAAAACTTTGATAAATATGTTTACACTAGACGAGGACAATCGAGGGTTTCTCTTTTAGCTTATGGACAGGCAACGAAGGAGTAAAATATGCACGTTCATATATCACCGCGACGCTATAAGATTCGCATGGTCGAAGTTCCTTAGCAAATGAAACCACTCTGACAGGGTGAACACAAACCGAGAGCATTGTTCGCCTACTGGTATTTTTTTTTATACCTCGGAGAACATCGTCTTCTTTTTTTTTTTTATCAGAAAACGTTGTTCAACCGATCTCTTACAACGGGCGCGTTTGCCTATATGTTGTTCACGTGAATTTAATCCACTAATGAGGTTAATTAAGCCGTCTATATTATCCACTAAGCTTCTAAGTACGGAGTTAATATAATAAATATTGAAAATGCTTCTGTGCGCGCATCTACCACCACCAACACCATCAGATAGAGATCATCGACGAGCAAGTTTATTATGTATGTATACAGCTGTATAAGCGTTCGACGACAGGGTACAAATACGAGTTGACCGCGTAAAAAAAATAATAAAAAAAATACACGGGTTAAAAAAAAGAAAAAACAACCAGATCATGAGAGAAACCAGATTTCCCATCGAGATTAACGCCATCGTCGTCGCTGTTTTTCCAGAAATCGTACATGGGCACGTTCTAACTGCCTTATCACAGGTATATGTGAACCCAACCGATATACTTCTCCATTCCTCCTCAAAATTCCAAACGTTTGCTAAATACCGAATCAATTATTTAACGCTTAAATTTTATTGAGCATATAAAAACTATAGCCTAATATAACAAATATATAATCGGGGCGATTAATTTATCATTGACCGCTAAATTTCTTCAGAAATAATAATAATTTTGAAAAAAAAAAATTATTAATTTTATTTAGTATTATTTAAACCTCGAATATAAATATATAGAAATAATCTAAGGTTTGATATTTATCAACCAGTCATTTACTTATTAGAAAATTTTCTTTTGTTTAAACTAGTTAAATATGTTTGTTGCTTTTTAAAAAAAATAAATCGGTTCTCTTTATAAGAGACGAGGGATGGATGTAAAAAGTATTTAACTATTTAAAATTTGAGAAATACTACTTAAATAAGCCAAAAAGAAATCTCAACATTAGTATTATTTAGAAGAAATCTATTGATCAACAATAAATCAATCACACTGTATATATACACTTTCGGAAGGCCATTGCAATCATTGTTTCATTGAAGGACTTTTACGGCCAACCCGATTATCGAAGAGTTTTAAAGATCTTATGAACTCGAAAGCTGTATATTTAAATATAAAGGCTATTTATTATTTTTACTAAATATTAGAAACTTAATGTGATATAATAAATCATTAAAGTGGTTTAGAAACTACAATAATAACGAGTACCTTAATTTTACTAAATATTTCAATCATAACGACTCAATGAGTTTGGAGGCAACTGTGCAATAATTTGCTCTTATTAAAACAATAATATATGACATTGAGTTATAGAAACATTGTGCCGAAATCGTTTTAAGCCAGACCCGATGGGTATGAACTATATATTATATTATAGTGTCCTGTTTAAAAGTCTGTTGGTGGTCTTAGCTGTACCGCCTTAATATTGTTACAGTTTTGTCTTTATACATAAATTCGAACATAGATGAAAATCATTCTTCTATCAGAGTTTTTAAATCATTTAAATTTTTATCGAACACCAACGAACAAATTTTATGCTGATGAACTGAAAATACACATCCAGTTAAGTAAAATGCGAGACAATTTTCAATATGATTGTACCAAATTAACCATGAATGGGCCATATTTAAACATAAATAGTTAAACTATATGTTTAGAATTCATGATGTATCTTTAATCGGAAACGGCTTACTGAACGTCCGGTTAAAAAGATTATCCAAACGTACCCCGAAAAGATATTATAACATCGTTAAGTTGTTTATCCGGACTTCATCTCTACACGTCTTTCACTGCCCCGTCTTGTCCAATTAGTATTTTTTCTACACACTATTTTTTCCCACAGTCTAAAATTCAACAATGTTAAACTTCCGTCTCAAAAAACATTTTAGAATTTTTTCCCACCTCAACGAGAGTAACTGTAACATGAAAAGTTAACCGTTAAACATAAGAGTAATGACAGTTAGTCTCGTTCACTACCCACGCAACTAGATATTTGCCTTTATTCGCAAACACAACCAAATTTCCATATACATAGCAAAAATATTATTAACGCTTATACCTCATATAGTATATTTTCCCTGGAATTCTCTTTAATATATTCAACTATCCAGTGGTTCATATTTAATGGAGTATGAGTACTGATTTACATACACAAAATGCAAAATATAAGCTACTGTTACTATGAAATACAGTTCACACAAAATGACTACGCATAATTTCAATCTTACACCTTTCATCGGTTATATAATAAAAGAACCAAAAGAAATATACAATTAAATTAAAATACATAAAAACTACTATACGTTTCTTTAAAATACATGATAAGATTAATACGGTAAAATTATTTTAATTATTTTTTGCGTTGTATTTTTAATGATATATATATATATATATATATATACAATTTTCAAATTTCAAATCAAAATTTCTCAACTCTATGTTAAACTTGTATAATTTCGTCATCATAAGGGCCGGCGAAAGGGCGGTGCAATTGGTGCGACCCCGCAATTTGTTCTACCGGCACTAGTCATTATAAATTTTCTTTGCTGAATTTCTGAGAAGTAAATGTTTGACGATAGGAAGCCCACGTTTGTTTTCGTTCACACGGTTTTACAAAGATAAAGCAAAAAAAAAAATTGTTTTCCCTACTCGTATTACCGCTAAGTGTTTTGTGGTATATAAAACAAGCCAGGCGGATAGCACACCCGCGGAGAGAGACGCCGCCAGAAAAGCGATTATTTATTTATTGTACAAACAATGGAGATTAATGGCGTTTTTATGTACGCGCGTGAATAACGGAAAAAGATCTTGGCTAACGGCTGAATTGAACTTTGTGTGACTAATATCAACCGCTGGCAACGGCATGGCATATTGGTAATTGCAATTTACAACGTGTGTGTGTGCTCGCAATCAAAACAAAGTTCGTTGCTTTGGTATCGTTTCTGAGAGTTGTGGACACACTATGAATATTATCCGATTAAATGATTATGAAAATATTCAAATGTGGCGTGAAAACGATGTAATTTATGCTAAAGAAATAAAATCGTTCCATGCGACATCGTACTTTTCAAATAATTACCGATAAGTGTTTTTTACGACTCGGAGTAGTCACCCGCTGAGTTATGTACATGAGATTAATATTGTACAAACGCTTTTGATTTTTAATCAGTCCGTGTATTTTTCTTCGCGTAATCTAATTTATATATATATATATATATATAAAAATCTATAAAGATGTATCAATTTTGGTTTTCGCGCTGTTATAAGATTACGCAGAGTAAATAGAATCCGCCGGGTTAAGTATACCATGACGTCTCCATAGAAAAAACACTGTCCAATTGTAATGTGTCTAAATTGGAGATGACAATCGGCTGCGGTCCGATTTCAATGAGTACAAGTCACGTCGCGTGGGTCCCAGATCGAGCTAGAGCCGTTAAAACGGCCATAAGGGATAATCAGAGCACGTCATTGATTTCGAACACCGGATTACACGCCCACGCACACCATGAATGATAACTACCACGACACCTTTCGGTAGTCGTCACGACGGATCTATTAGGAGTAGCCTCAAGCGTTATATGGTAGCTTGTACTACACCTATCATAATGTTATTATTATGATCCATATGGTTTACAAGAGCACAATACTCCTGTTTCATTATGACATTTTGATTTTCATATTTATTGGGTGGTGCTAATCGTTTTACTTGAATAGGAGGCACGTGCCCCCATAGTTATCTCGTCGATAATGCATCTCATAGTGATACATCATTGTCACTGAAACAACTGAGTACAAACTTTTTAAGAAACCATAGCGATCAACAACAAGTATCAATAAACTAGCTATGTTGCAAAATTGTAATGAAATCGGTTCGAATAATTCAGTGTTATTACTTATTACAAGCTCAGTCAAAACCTTATTTAGTCTATTACGTTAGGGCGAAGACGACCCCGAGGACGTTTCCCTGGCACTCCTCCTACAAGTCCTCGAGCGATTCCTCCGAATATCAGCCGGAGAAATATCATTAAGATCCATAGATAAAAATCCTATGGGCGTTGATTTCATAAAGCACACACGTAGGACGAGTTATTTTTGTTTCTCTTGTAGATCCATCTGCGCGTTTAAATATAATATTATGTATTACGTGTTAGTCGCTCATAGGCATTGTCTATACAGAATTGTCTGTCGTTTGGATATTATACTCAAGCAATATTAAATAATTTATCCATAAATTCGATCTCATCCTGAATTTCTTTAAATGTTAATCATATTCGCTATAGCATCTAATTTATGTCTAAATAAAAAATGCAATTATAATAACTAACCCACGTATTTTGTGCAGGAGGATCTTCTAATACACGGCGACAGTGTATACGATATGATCGACAAGCAGGACCACCAAGCTGTACAGACAGAACTTTCAAGAAGTCAGACATCTGCAGAAGACTTAGGTTGCAAACGAATGTTCTTGTGTCGAATGAACGTCTCCAGGAATGCCAGAAGACAAATGAGATTCGGTGACCAAAAGGTAATAATTTTCAAAACAAAAGGTTCTTTCAGTTTTTCATCTTGTTATTACAATTAAAGAATGCTATTGAGTTCTTAATTTATAATACTTTAATAAATCCGAATGATTTATATCTGTTTATCATGACACAAATAAATTAATATACAAATTATGCACCTCAACCAATTTTTTAGGCTCTAACGCGTATTTGAAATAAATTTATCATTTTTACCAGAAATAATCAGAAATTTATACATAGTTTATGACTTAAGAGGCCGTTTATTTACAGAGGAAAAGTCATCATAACTTTAATCATATATTCCATTAAACAAGCTTTAAATAAAAATAACTTAAAATGATCCAATTATTTCATTACTATGTAACAAAATCGGCAATTTTTAAAAAAAGTCATATGATTTTTGGCTTCAATATCCAATACCTCCTAAATATTGAGATTTTGTATCATTTTTTTCTAGATCTTAAAATTCATTGTATTAGCACAGCATCTTGGTTAATGATTGTTTTTTTTTTTTAAATTGACAACAAAATTAACATCTATAGCATTATTAAAAAAATTTCTCATTATCCGTCCAATTTTTAAAAAGCTGTTTCAGTCCAAATTTTAAATATTAGCTTAAACTAAATAATATGTAACTCAAAAAATCACAATAAAACCATTTTTGAACAAAATAGGTCCAGTAGGACCAGAATAATCGTTTGTATTGACAAAAAAAATACAACACAGTGTAACCAATAACTTCTCAGATATGCACCAAAGCTAATATTCATAAAAATTAAATAAAAATATAATATAATACTACACAGATTCATTTTAACTTCAGGTTGTACTTGTACAAGGTCACTACTTATCCTATCTGCCTTTATGCAGCAGAAATGAACCCGTATTCCTAGCTACTTGTAGTCCGGTAGCGATGCCAGAAACCAGGGAAGCCGTGGTCCAAGGTTCTACCACCGTATTCACAGCAATCCACTCAATGGACATGAAGTTTATACATGTAGATAAAATGTGAGTAAAACATATAGTTCATTAGAATGACACTCTGTCTGATCTTACAAATTTGCGTTGACTTTTTATGAATCTTATTTGCACGCATGAACTATTAAGTTGCGTGATATTTCTTGAACATAAAAATTACGTTTTTAAATGTACTTTAAACAGCTTCATTGTTAGCATTAAATATACAAATTATTTGAACTGGATTCTTATACTCTTTTTGAATTATTCATACGCTTCGAGGTTAAGACTATAATGAAACTATCTAGATGTATTTTACGTAAATAAGGAACTTCCTGTGTGTTTCAATATTATTATAAGTGGAAACAAAAACATTAGTCAAAAAAATCATACAAATCACCAGAAAAATATTTTGTCAGTAATCTTGTTAAAAAATCATTATCGAAATATCTGTCTAAACTAGCAAAAAATCAATAATTAAGGGTTATAATG
Source organism: Daktulosphaira vitifoliae (assembly GCF_025091365.1). Taxonomy (NCBI): domain Eukaryota; kingdom Metazoa; phylum Arthropoda; class Insecta; order Hemiptera; family Phylloxeridae; genus Daktulosphaira; species Daktulosphaira vitifoliae. The sequence goes on along the minus strand of NW_026099574.1, from coordinate 11,046,376 downwards.
ATCTATAGACAGAAATTCCGATTGTCGTACCGCCTTCAATATCGTTGCGGCTGGTCGGAACTAGAGTATATTTTATTACTATCAGAACGAGTATGTCATACTAAAAGACTACAAGAAACAAGGCATACGTGTAAGTGATTAGTAACAGTTTTGTTATAGCCGCCACAGTTGTCACAATCTAAACACAACTATTTGTCGGGTGTCCCCGTCGTGTGGGCGAGATCTCCCGATGAATACCAAAACATTTTAGTCGGCATCAATCTTTCGTCGCGCATCCACTTCGCATTAATCACGTCACTTAAGTGTATTATTTTTTTTATGACTATATAATGAGAACAAAATGATGAATTTCGACCGCGTCGTATCCGCTGCCCTCATGTGAGCTCTTAAAATAAAACTAGATTAACGTATATATAAATAAAAAATATATATACCATACTTCAGTCGTTAATAAAACACACTAACTATAGGCACGTGCCGCATCTCAAAAACAATATAATAGTATTAAAAGCTCATTATGTGACTCTTGGAGTGAAATTTAAATTCAGTTACAAAATCAGAGTTGAAAAACTCTATAATAGCACTAATGGCTGAAATTTACGGCGATCCACTAAAAAAACTTCAGAATTGTATAAGTAAATTTAGAAAATTTATAATCAATGTATTAATATATTTAGACATATTTCATGCGAGATTAAAAAAGAGAAATATCAGCAGCTTGTCGTCTAATAGCTCAATACATAAAAAAAGTAATCATTTAGTATGTATTAATATTTGAACTAATCATTATAAATTAAACTCTTTCAATAATTTGATAACAAAATTCCAATTATTGTGGTCCGACACATACTGAACAAGAATTTCTTCGGTTAAATTATTAATAACAACGTAATGGCTTGTGGTTATTATAAACTGATAGGCTATAGCTTGTTTACAGCAGTCGTATACTCACACCGGGGGCTACGTTTTTTTTTTTTTTTTTTACTACAGTTGTTGCGAAACAATCACCCCCTCCGCCTACGCGCAATTTAGATAAAATTACAATAGATGAAATAAAATACATGACTTTCTCGATTCGTAACACGCGAGTGCAGCAAGAATGATCTAAAAAACGAAATCTCGATATTGATCACAAACAACACCAATACAAGCTGACCCGTTTTTTTTCTGTCCGCATACACTTACAAAATAATACATGTATAAACCGTGTAATTTGTAAGGTATATAAAAAAATATATCACTCGAAATTACATTCCAATGGGTTGTATAGAAATTATATTACACTGACCACTAAAAAGTTGTTATCTATAGCGCATTCTCTATTATTGTTGGTTTTACGTGAGCATTGGTCAATGAATGATCATTATTCGAATTTTGGCCATCTTGATAATCGCTATCTTATTATTTAATTTTTTATCTTTTATTTTTTAGAGGAGAGTTTCACCTAGGGTTTTCTCGTGCTGAACTTCAAGGAGTTTCATGGTACCAATTGCTACACTGGGAATGCATGCGAGAAGCCCAAAGCAAACACAGACTGAGTGAGTATAATTTAACTACATATATACACTTTAATAAACAAAAAAAACATGTGATTAACGGGCTAGAGGCGTTTGTACAGGAAATAATCACGGAAAGGATGTAATACATTCATAAAAGTATATACGTTAAATGCATATATAATTACCAGCTCTTTTTTGTGATATATGAACTCGAATAAATGCTGTAATATACTAATATATTAAATCGTTAAAAAATATTTAAGTACTGTTTTATAACCTACGATAACAGTATAATTATAAAAATATGGATGTTGTGTATTGTTTGCAGTAACACAGTCAGAACAAGATCGATCTTGTATACTGCTGGCCAGAATACAAAAGAGGACCACAGGAGATTGGCTTTGGATACACTGCGTGTTGCAGGTCAAAGACAACATGGAAAATAGCCAACAGCCAGTCATCGTCAGCACTAATCAAGTGCTTACGTAAGTAAACTGAATGCCGATACATTTTTTTTAAAATGTTATTCATTTATTGTAATTTTGCAGCTCAAAGAAATTTTACAATGCCCTATCATTATTATCACTGTTTTATTAATATGATTTTTATTTTCCATCTCTTTAACTAAACGCATATTTCTTTTATAATGAGGTAGAAAAAAGTACGCAATAAAAAATATATTTTAACTACATAGCAGAAAAACTGTACTAATTATATAATATATAATGTATAACATCAAACACTCTGCCAATAAACTATTATAACGTACAAGGCGATTCCGACTGATCTACATGGTAATATTCAAGTTATATTGACATACAAGACTAACTAAACGATGTCATTAATCCGATGTACCGTTCATTTGAAAAATAAAAACATGAGCTCATTGACACATAAGTGATATATTTGGATTATTAAGTAGTTCATGGAACGCATTGTTTGGAATGTATTTTTAATAGAAACCGGAATGAGTATGTTCATGAACGTACATCTAACAAGAAATCTGAAATCATTTGCCCACATAACTTTAGGACAGTTGGATTTCTTAGTCTACCTGAAGCCAAGTCAAAGCTTTAACATTTTCACAACTAAACAAAATTTCATTACATAGATATTGAATGAAATATTATCAAGGAATTCTAAAATGACACAGTTCAACAACATGCGTTGATCAAACCGGGGCGTTAAAGTCTCCGATAAGCCAGTTGGTCGCTTCTCGATTCAGCTGAGCTGAATCAGCTCGAGTTATAATTATACAGAACAGCAATTATAGACACAATACGGCCGTTTAATTTATGCGTTCATTTATCTGCAGGCGCTTACCAATAGGGTACGTTAAACACACTACACATTCATGTCGAAATGTATAATAATACACAATGTTCCTGAGTACAATTATTTCGCCATGGTATTATTTTATTATGCGTATAATTAATATCGTGTGTCAAAGAACGTTAACACGTTTTCATACGGCTTGTATACACAGCACACATCCGATAAAAATATGAAAGATTTATTTCGTTTAAAAAAATATTTATTGACCATCGTCATCCGTACGCGTTTAACACAAACGACGTTTTTAGCTGTCAAACCTCTAACTTTTCTTGCTCTGAATAATTTTTTATAATAACATATGTAAAACGCGTATGATAAAAATGACAACGTTCATAACGAAGCATTAACGATCCAAAAGAATTTATTGAAATATTTATACGTATTCCAAAGAAAAAAACGTTGAACGTACAACGCAACGAGTATTGGACACGATGTGAATGATTTACACAAACAAATAATAAATGCAGTTGTTATATGTACATGACTTGATTTGCGGTTGCAACGAAAACTTTTATGATATAGAAATAAAGTTATAAGAGAAGTAACAAAAATAAATGAGGTACTTAGGAAAACCATGTTAATGGTCAACATAAGTTAAACGAGAAGGATTAGGAGAATGTGTGGTCGGACGGCGGCATTAGTTGACTTACTGTTAGTGCTGCTGTTGCAGGTAGTGACAAATTACCCACTAACGACGGGAGCGAATGGAAACTGCCGTTGTAAAAATTGAACGATATTTTACCCATTTGTTTAATCTGTAGCTGTCACCGAAAAAACTAAAAAAAAAAAAAATTATATTATTGAAGGTCTGACTTATAAAATAGTACTACTAAAAAAATGAAAACAAATTGAAACATATTTCATGTATTAATAAGACTCTGTGTTGCGCCTACTACGATGATATTTTATATTTGATCGTAAAAATAAATAGAACAAATTATACATCATAACTTGAGACAAAAACTGTTCTGAGAATTAATTTTTACACTACAAGAAACATGTTTACTAACTACACAGGAAATGAGTTTCCAAAAGCATACTACAAACATTCGGTTACAATTAAAATTACCATTAAATTCACGTCAGTTAATTATTTAAGAAAAATTTGAAAGTCATATACCAACAGAAAGAAAAATTTAGATAATGATTAAACAATTTTTATTTTGTTAGAGAGGATAAAAAAACATTTTATGTATACTATCCTTTCATAACAAAATTTTACAATTGCCACTGTTTCACATTTAATATATAAGAGACGCGTTTAGACCAGTTATTTTCTACATTAAATATACTCTTTCATATTTTTCAATCAAAACTAATCAACCTTATTAATTACAAGAATTTTAATAGCCCAACGTAATAGTTTATGATGTAATATAATATGTATGCTGTGAAATAAATGAATCGCTTTAGATATAGTATATGTTTACGGCTTAAGTATTTCCTAAACTCTTGATTATTCTAACTTAATGGATAAAATTCGACTGATAACGCTATTTAATATATGATTAATACTGAAATATTTAACAGATTACGATTAACTTACAATTATTAATCATTTACCTAAATTAGAAAAAGGAAATACCTAATAGAATTTATTAAAACATTGACACATAGAAAAAACAAATAAGTAAATTTCTACAATTTTAACTGCGCATTGAAAATATATTTAATATAATACTATGAAACAATACTCCTCCTTCTTCTTCTTTTTCCTCGCCTTAATCCCAACTACTTGGGTTTGGTCACCCTTACCCTAAACTTCCATTTAACACGATCTCCAACATCACTACGCTCACATCAGCCGTCCTCATATCGTATTCAATTACATCCCTCCATCTCATTTTTGGCCTTCCTCTACCTCTTCTTCCTTCAACAATCATTTCTATAATAGTTCTTAGAGTTTCCAATTCCTCTCTCCTCTTAACATGTCCAAACCATCTAAGTCTTTTTTCTCTCATCTTATCTACGATTGACGCTACACCTATACTCCGTCTTATATGATCATTTCTTATCCTATCTTCTCTAGTCACTCCACTCATCCATTTAAGCATTCTCATCTCTGTTACACTAATTCTCTGCTCTACTTTCTTGTCAACCGCCCAACACTCTGAACCATACATCATAGCTGATCTCACTACAATCTTATAGAATTTACCTCATTGAAATTCTTTTATCTCACCTGTGTTCTACATCCACATCAAAATCACATGTGCTCTTTTGCACAACTGATCCTAAACACTTAAAATTTTCCACATCTCTTATCACTTCCTCGCCTATTATTTTTTGGCATATGTTGAAATAATTTTATGATTATACTAGTTTTTGAGCAAAAAAAAAGATAGGTTATCAAAATTTTTTTTACTTTCATGTTGCAAGAACGAAATTTAAACGTAAAAAAGTTATTTATTTTCTTTTAAATTAATTTTATTTATAAAAGAACATTAATGTTTAGCTAAAAATTCCAAGTAAATTATATAATAAAAGAAGAAGTCCGTCACTAAAAATTACAAAGCTTATGCATAACAAATTGTCGTATTTTATTATATCAAAAATAAAAATATATAATATATTATAAAAATAAGTAAAAACACTAAAAACATCTAATAAAATGTTAAAATTAAAAAATATCTACGATTTTCGTTGGTGGTAAGACAATCAAAGCTTTTTATAAATCAATATTATTTGCATATATATTTTTCCAACTGAATTATTTAATTCACTTAAATTTTTAATTATAGAAAATATTAGAATTAATAATTTTTAGTTTTAACATTTAAATTTATTTAATAGCTTACATATGATTTACGTTTAATTCACCATAATTTTTTTTGGTTTATTAATTATGTAATTAGTAACTCCATAGCTTCATGATTAAGCAATTAACAATTTTTCATTTTTGTCTTTAAACCAGGTAGTACGTCTTTTTCGATTATCATTCAACAACATTGTTTTATTATTTTTATTATAATTAAAGTAATTTATATACCGTGTCTCCTTTGTTTTTTTTAATTATTTATTAATTTCATGACGAAATAAAATAAAATTTCTATTTATCATTAAATACTTTGATTAATATGAAAATATATAATATCATGAACAAGACTTATTAATATGATATAAATAATACTAATACCTAGATGGATTTACATAATTGTTGTAGAAGATAATAACAGGTCTAGCTGCTCTTTGTGGTCACTTGTGTACCTTAACATATGACCAAATTTTTTCATAATTTAGATAGTCACATAGAACATACACCATGCTACATGCAACAAATAAGGCAGTAACTCAAAAAATTCGATTTTGAAAAATTTGTACTGAGGTTTCACTCTTCTTAGAATAACTTTCATCGAAATGTCGAAAATCAGGCATGAATCGGAATTAAACTACTTAAAAAATTGATAAATATATAGGGTGTAATTTTATTTTCTATTTTTAAACTCTTGAAAAATGAGTTACTGTCTTTTTCAAATCAATTCAAGATTTGTACAAAGATAATTATCTTAAATTTAAAGACTTTTTTAATCAATTTTGATCGTAGGACTAATAAATAAAATATCTTGATTTATAATTTTTTAATTTATCAAGGAATATTATCTTCTCTTACTTTTTCTTCGCCTTATTCCCAACTACTAGGGGTCGGCCAAATACTAAGGAATATTATAAATTTAAAAATAAAAAACGCGTTTAATTGCTAATTAGTTTTTTTTTTTAGTAACCGCCGAGTGTTAAATCATGAAATGCAACCAACAGGCTCTTAAAACTATATTGCTATACAAATACGAATACAAGTCCATAGACTATTATTTTTATAATCAATACTCTGATACCTTATACATAAATTTTAACAAAATTATAAAAACTTAATTTAAAAATAATTGTTTGAAATTACTAATTTATTATTCGAGATTAATAACTATTTAAATCAATACAAATTATGTGCTAAGTAATATTTACCTAATTTTTAACACGAGTTAATACGCCTGACAAACGCTAAGTTATGCACATTATATATTAGGAGGACATTTCATACATCATATTTTAAATAAAACTTAGATCACGTCTTTTTTTAAAAAAAAAAAAGATTGTCATCAGTATATTTAAAGGTTTAAAACGTTTTAGTTATACATTCATTGGGTAATTTAAGATGTATACCAAGTTTAAAGAAGAAGCGTGGTCTACATTATTGTACTTAACGGATATTAATCGTAAATTTGCCTTAGGTCGTTAGTACGGTCACCGACACTTTGCGATAAGTTAAAAACCCCTCCCCCTAGAATATTATAACTATAACGATAGTAATTATTGTTGTAGAACGTGTGAATACTGTAACACCTTACGGTCAACACAAAATGTACCCTTGTCGAACTCATCGTCACCTCCGCCCGCAACTCTACAGAGGAGCTCGATAACCATAATTCACAAGGCGGGTATTTTCAACATACTTATTGATGATGGACCGTACTGATAACCGCGTTCCAACCATGTGAAAAACGCGCGTGCCCATAATATAAAAATACGGTCCATTTATTAAAATGTAATCACCACCGACGAGGTTATCACATGAACTCATGTATACATATTATTAATAGAAGATATTCTTAAGACAGCAGTTAATTATTGCAAAAATACTAAAATGAGTTTCCGAGGAACGTGCACGATAGCCAACAGTTAATTACCACAATTAAGAGGTCGTTCAGAATCGCCATTTTTGCGTTACTCTTACCTTTTTTTCCACCACAAATTTATGGTAATGTCGACACCTGCAATTCGGCATCAAGAACGCTTAACAATATTGTAATTATAACTGAAAAACAATCGATATTCGGATCTGTACCGCACGGCTATTATGGTATACGCCCATTCAGTCATAGGCCTTATTATACATAAATATAAGAGCAATGAAATATAAGGCGTTTACACCTCGACCACCACCAAATTTGTAATTATCGTTGTGTTCTTTCTTAGGTTTAGGGATCATATGATTATTGAATACAAGATAAACAGCAGTTGCGTATCGATTCCTAATCGTGTAGTTATACAAAAGCTCCAAGTGTATTCAATACGTTAATTTAAGTACTTATCAAATCAGGTAATGGGCTGTCCTTTTAGAAATGTATTAGTAGATGTATAATACTAGGTTCTCACGGTTTATTCGGACGTTTTTTAAACATTCACAGCGGATTCTGCTACACATTTTAGATGACTCAGGTTAATATTAGTACTAGTACTATTATTAATATTAGCATTGCATTATTATTATAGTAACTCCGACAACAAGTTAAATCCTAAAGAAAGCCCTGGGACATTGACAGATACAGATGTATAATGTTTGAAATTTCTTAATAGAAAGTTTCCATGTTATAAATATGTAAATAGTATATTATGTACATATATATATACAGAAGTTTTTTAAAGCACTACATTGTAAATTAATATAATCAAAAAAAAAAAAAAA
>NW_026099574.1:10947699-11038072 GCF_025091365.1 Daktulosphaira vitifoliae | reverse complement strand
AAAAAAAAAAAAAAATACGACTGATAAAATAATTAGTACTGAATAGACAAACTATGATGGAGAATACGTAACGGATAAATATAGTTATTCAATAATGCACAAACAATTTAGAAGAAACTTTTAAAGTTGAAACGAATTTAATTATTCTAGAGTATTTATTTTTTTAAATATTTATTTGCATCGTTACATGTTAATGTACAGAATTTAAATACATTAAAAAAATTAATTTTCAATATACAACAAGAAAAAATATATAATACTAAATATAAAAATACTTTCATTAAAACGAAATGTAACAACTTGACGACTAATTCATAAAAACAAAATAATTTCTTGAAAAAGAATAATGAAAGTGATTATTGTTCGTACTAAGATTAAGATACAATTAACAAAATGAAAAAGGTGAATCTTTATTCGCTGTATATGTAAGACGTGATATCGAGAAATTTGATAAGTAATTTATCAAGGTTTTAAGAATTTTAAAATTAACATTATATCTTGCTTAATATACAATTTGATGAATCGGCCTTACCTTCTAATGATTTTGAAAGAAAAGTACAACTAGCTTTTTTTCTAAAATCAACGATACTATTAGTATCTAGGACTGTGAAAATAGAGGTATAACTCTGGATTCTCAGGAAATGTTTAACTTAAAAGAAACCGACGTTGCACACACTCAATCATCTGGAAGTCAGAAGCTGTATGAGGTTCCTATATTATAGAACCATATTCGATGACAGGAAGATCTAATGTAAAATAAAGCAGATTTATCACTAACTTGAGTTCACCTCAGAAAATATTTAATGAATAAATCCTAATAATGGTATGTAAAACAACCTCAGCAGGAAAATAATTGTCAATGCAAAATCCAATACAACCTGTAATTTTACCATCGTGAGATAGTCTCGTTGGAACTACTTCCGAAATCGTTCATAATCGTGACCAAATTTCTTTGGGGTTAATTTTTCTGTGACCAAAGAACACTTTAAAGAGCTTATTTATCCGTTACTATGACCTTTGGTCATATTTCTCTCTAATAAGCGTATCGAGATGAATACAGAGAATCAACGTGTCGATCACAAACTCCGTTGTTTCTGTTATAATTATATTGTTGTTATAATTCTAAAATTCCTAAATGTGGGTGGTATTAAACTCATAAAGCACGACGCTATTCTAAATTATGATATCAAAGATAATAATACTGGAAACTATTTGTGTAAAGATGAATAAACCTAAAACGTGCGCCGCAAGTGTTTCACTCCGTGAATTCTACGTCATTTAATTACTTTCTTGTTTTTGAATAATTTAGTATTGTACGCATCTTTAGACTAAGTTAGATGTTCAAATTTTTAACTCATTTACCACCAAAAAAAAAAAAAAATGTAACCAATAATTTTCTAATTTTATTTTTGCCAATCCCATCTATTTATGATTCGCGGATTAAGTACTACTGTCTATAATGTTTAAAGTCCACAAGTGTAAATAAAACTCCTAGAATAGCAGCTGGTTTAAAAACCACTGATTTAATCAAGTTTCCAAATAGTATTTAATTACAACAGTTAACCAAATAGAAGGCATCATAACTATTGCGATTTTTAATTCTAAAAGTGTTATCATTACGAAAAAAATTTAATAATATAAATGATAAATTTTTTATTTTGTAGGGATCAAGAAGCAGCTGTAATGAGATCCAATAGTTGGCTTTACCATTACTATATGGTTCAAAGTAAACTTCAATACGGTATGCAGTTTGACACACAGACTTCTCCAAGGGTACCATCTGTCGGTCCAACATCATCAACTCAGAGTACTTCTTCAGGCCCTGTTTACGCTTACCAACAACCTCCGTTACAGCATAGGCCACAACAGTTACAACATGTTCATGAGAGCTCACCTTACTCTACCGAACCACAACAGCCTCAACACTTTCATCAATTGCCCGATAGTTATTTCCGGTATGCTAATGGTCGACATAGGCTAGAACCAGAACCAGTAGACTATTCGCTTCATTCGCCGGAACAAACTCCACCACCGCCATTAACGATGAAAACAGAAGAATCGGCTGATTCGCCGGTGTCCCCGATGGGTGCAGAGACGGGTGGATGCACAGCGACAGCGTTATCTTTACCATCAGCCACTTCTCTTGGTAGATCCCGAGCGCTAGTCAAAGCTGCCATGGATCCTGGTGACATGATGATGGACACGTGGAACCCAAGTCCACCGTGGTCCGATTGCTGTTCGGGTACACAAAAGGTACCTGACGTAGATATGCTCGGTACCGGTTATTGTGGACAACCAACTCCTCCAACTCCTGGCAGTGGTGGTTCCTATCATTTACCAACAACACATCAGAACACTTCAGCATCTCAACCTTCAACATTTACATTTGATTGGTCTGGTGAACAGTACGTGCCAAATGTGCATGAAGTGCTAGTTGAGCCACCGCCACACTACATAGTTCCATTTCCACCATGGCCCCAAACGGTCGACCATCATAGACTATTCCCATTACAACCACCACCGGTTGGAACACTTAACAGGCCTTCATTAATTGTGCGACTTGACCAAGACACGGCTGCTGATACATCAGTTCAAGGTAATTTTTATTGATAAAAATATTTCTATTAGATATGTAATAATATTTGTTTTTAAACACAAAAATCATTTAAATTTTCTACCCAAACCTCGTATTAAAACAAAAAATAATAATAATATTATCTCTTTAGAAAAATAATATTTTTACCTCATTATTTTTAATTCCTAATCATGTTGTATTAAATACAACGATATTATCAGTACTTCGTTAAACCTTTATTAATATATTTTATAACGTCGCGGGTGTAAATAATATGTAGAACTGCTTTTAACCATAATGCCAAGTGTGATTTTTAAATGACTGCTTTAATAATAATTTAGGATCGCTTTTCATAAGATATCGCACGACCAGTCCGTGTAAATTGCATTTATTACTCTTAAATGTAAATTAAACCGACCACAGTCAAACATAAGAAATATGTGCGATACATGTACTAGAAATATAAATAATAAATGACACTCTAACACTGTTAAAGATATAAATGATTATGCAAAGGCCAGTTTATTTCGAAACAATCGAATATCGTAAAACATTTTTTACATTTAATTATTTTTATAAGATTTATTTTTTATGTTTTACAAATAGTTCGAGTGGGCCAGAATTAAAATGCACAATTATCCACCATGAAATTTTCTAAAAAAACTGGAAAAAGAGTCAAGCCTACAACCAAAAAATATTATATATATATTTAAGAAGTCTTTAAAAATATTTCTTTTGTTGATTTGTAAACTCTTTTTTCATTTTTCACGCGTTGTTGTAAAAATTTGCAATGGTCACTTGTGCGTTTTCTAGCTTACTGATTTACAGTACATATTTTATAGGAAAATTTTATTGGATAATTTAAATACAAGTACAATAATATTAATGTTTGATGGACTTTATTTTACGGTTTCTTTCTTTCAATTATAACTATTTTTTTTTTTTCAATTAAATAAAAACCTAATTCTACAATAAATATTTGTTTTTCATGAGAACATCCCTAATAGTACTAAACCACGTGCTCTAAGATGTCTAACGGATATCCAGTCTTTAAACTCACCGTGTGCCGACAAAGACCCCCATTACAGATAGTGTTTAAAAGATTATCATAGACGCGATGGGCGTGCTCCGGTTTTTAATTAAAACTTAAAACGCTGATTTTATTTTTTACGTTAAGTCTGACCGCAATCGGAACTCTACCGAAACGGTAATAAAAATAAAATATATTATTAAAAAAATGTGCATTTTTTTTTTTGTAAATAAAAGTATATATCAGCATAATTAAAAAAATAATAGTAAATTAGTCCAAAAAGTTAAAACATTTGTCATCGTGTTAAATTGAAGTATATTTCTAAAATAGTGGGTAATGTAAAGGTAACAGTCTATGGCACCACTACATCGTAGAGGGCACTGGTACAATATTATATCATACGGAAAGGCGACCGATTTCTTACGTTTATGTAGCTCTACAATCTAAACAATGTACACAATCTTAGTGTACATGTTATTATTGTATAATTTTCGGTTAAGAGGAAGAATAATGTGCCGGCCAGAGGTGGTCTTTAATATCATCCGGACGCGTCCAGAGAAAAATACTCACCGGATGCCGTTCGGGTATAACGTGGGAAACGTTCACGCACTTTCGGTGGGTTCTAAGAGTATGATTTGAGTCGTCACTGTACAAGTGATTTTATTAATACCTAAAGTATAGTAAAAAACTAGATGCGAGGCATTTATAATAAAGGTCATGTATCTAACCCGTATACTATACGTCTACAATAATATTATAATGATAACGGCGTATGCAAATTAACGTAAAGCCTCGAAGATTATTGTGGATACACCACGTAACGTTGTAGTGATACTAAGTTACAGTGATTATATACATTTTTTATGCATACAGTTGGCTATTATTTGACACATAATACATAGTTAGATACATGTAACAAACTTTGGAAGTACTATACACGACGTAATATGTGTTATTGGTGATCACTATTTGTGTTTTATCGACGAGTGTAGTTCGAAACTATATCATTACACTTGGAATGATCTTCGCTCCAATAAAAAAAACAAACATCGATCGTACGTCGTGCGTGGTGATATAGAACATATTTTGTTTTTTATTTGCGAGGTTCTAAACAATAGTGAAATTGAACTACAATAGAAATTAATAAATACATAACTAAAATGTAAAAAATTTTAATCTCTAAATGAAAATTCCTCAAAACAAATTCAACAACTATTTGATTGCATAGTTTAATATAATTTAATCGTAAATTTTACTTTACAGATGGCCGAGAGAGTGATATGAGTTAATACCATATGAAGACATGCAAAATAGATGTTTACTGAAACTAAAAACGAAATACTGTTGATGTTTAAGGTTAATCATCTTTAAATGACATAGTTTTAATATTCTTACATTACAGTTATTTAGCTTATTATTATTAAACTTTCATAATCCACCAAGCTGCGCCTGTGATCTCTGTTATAGACGATTATTATTATCATTACTATTATTATTTAAATATTAGAAATACGTTGTTTACATAATTTTATGTATATACGATATTGAACAAAAGATCCCCGTTTACTAATTTTGTTTTTTATCAATTAGTTTTTAAAAATTGTTGGTTTTTTTTAGTATAAAAATTTATTTTAATCGTGTAAATAAAATATTTTTATTTGAATATTAATATATATATATATATTGTACATTTTAATGTAATGTAAATGATACATATTTGTGTATTATTATTATTATGGCTGGCATAGTGCAATACTTGTTTGGAGCCGCTTAAAAGTTGTTATTACTTATTAGTTTACTATAATGTTAAGATGTACAAGTAACAGAAAAAGAAACTCGAGTCACAAAATAAAATAAAAATTGTGTTTTTACTTAATATAACTATTCTTATATACTGTAAATGGTTCACCATTTACCTACCGACAGTTAATATAACGGGTATTGTATTTTTAACCTAATTTTATAAAGATTATTTTACGTCAAAAATAAAAAACTGAACTAAACACTTTAATAGTGTTAAGGTGAAAACAGTGAAGAGGTTAATGTACTTATGAGTGACAATAAAAGTAAAATTTTAGGTGGCTGATGGCCCCGACAACTACAACAACAAAAACCATTAAATAATAAAACAACTCGTAAAATTTATTTTAGGTTTGATACGAGTACCGTTAATTATTTGATGTTTAACACTAGCGTATGCTTAATTTTAAGCGCATTGTAAAAATGAAACTGTAATGGATCGTTCGTCGTTGTAAATTTAACAACTAGCAAAATACCAAAAACGAAAATCATAAACTCAATAGGTTACTATCGAAATTTAAGGTTCACCTGGTTTGCTCTTTTAATAATTTTTACACCTATATTTTTTTAATTTTCTCTTTAACAATAAGGTTAGAGCAGAAATTATAGAAATTTTTAACAAATATTTAATATAGGACAGGATTAAATGAAATAAGTAATATATTTCTATAAATATAAGTAGTACAAAAATATAATTTATAATATAACAGTAGTAGAATAGGAACCACTGCGCCACGATCGTGGCGTAGTGGATCATTTAATCGCAGCCATAGCGCCGATATTCAACTGCCCTATTAGCTGTTTGTTTCCGAATGAATATGATCACACGGGAACTTTAATATTGACACAAACTTTGCCCCTTACTGGATCTTTCAACCATAATTAGTTAGCGTCAGATAGACAGCCAGTAAGAACATCTGCCAAATTGTAAAGTAGAGCCGACCACAAATAGTTAGCCAGAGGTTAAGAAAATGACTTTAAGTAACAACTGTGACTATCGCTCTAAAGGTGGATGAAAAAAATTTTGAGTAAACATTTAAAAATAATTGTTCGGTTCATGGAAGTTTTATAATGTAAAAAAGTAAACAAACAATTAAATAAGTAAAATTAAAACTATATTAAAAATATTATTAATTTAAAACACTAAAAAATATTAAAAATATTAAACTTTTATTATATAAATAATTAAAATTAAAAAAAAATCAATCTCGTATACACCTAAAAAATCTTTGAAAATATACATTTTATTTACAATGAAGAATTTTTTCCCCACATATTGTTAAATTACTACCTTTATAGATTTTTTTAAAAAAACTATTTCAAAAATGACTACAGTAGTATAAAAAATAAATCGAGTAACTTAGTCGATAGCGCACGATTTTAATAGAAATTTATGAGCTATACTCTTATGTTTTTCAAGTGAATGCCATAAAACGCCAAGAAGCTATTGTCGAAAGAAAAATATATATATTTTTCCTTAATATTATAGAAAATTATGAGGCATGCATGTACACACAGAAGTCGAGGTTCTATCGCTCACACACTGTAAGTCTAATATAATATATATTTTTATACAAGCATAAGGAAAGGATAAAAGAAAATATCACGAATTACAAACGCATAAGCTTCAAACCTATTCGAATGGCCGTTGCTACCGACTGCTGGATCGACGTCATCGTGACCAGACTACATCACGGTTGGCTTCCATGTGATACCATAATATACTTGGCAAAACAAACAATAATATAGAAGTAAACCCCCTTGCATTAGCATAATTCCCATTTGTTTTATATAAGAGTCCACAAAGAAAATTTACTTGAAAAGTAAATTTTCACGTTTCATGTTAGAAAACATTACAGTTCGCGACACATGTTTCTGTTTCCGACTGTTCTTTGACATTTTCAGTGACAAAGGTCGCTTATGCAATTTTATGACTATTTAGTTTACATTAAATTATTAATACGTTATCGATAGTAAAATAGAAAATTACAACTTTCATAAAATAAATTTAATTTTTATAATAACTACCAATCGTAATAACACAAGTTGATAATAATAATTCCAAAAATGTACAGAATAATAACAAAAGTATTCAGACTCCAGTAGAATTGATACATTAAATAATTACATAGACATTGTTGTGTTTAGTTGAAATAAATATAGATGGATTATTCATAACTTAGTCAAACAGAGAAATTTTAAAAATCATTACTCTATTTAATACTAGAAACTAAATTTTAAAATGGTCCCTTTTTCTATCATAAGATTAGGTTATCTATCTAGTCTAAAGCATTAAGTTAAAAGCAACAATTAGGTAATAAGCAAAATAAAACACAACATTTAATTTAAAGAATTCAATACAAAACCATTTATATTATTTTTTCTTTCAAAATTCATGTTTATACTTCTATCATCAAAGAAAAATGTTGCCTAAATTTTTGGATAGTTTCGTTAATATCCAATAAAAACTATTAAATAATAACAAAATCAATAATAAAAATATACCTGTTCATCGAAATGAATCCTCCATTTTATTCTAATTAAAAATGTTGAAGAAATATGTCTCACCTTAAATTGACATCAATTATTTTCAGACATAATTAAAACATTATTACTAAAAACCCAGTTAATGCATACGAAATAAGATAAAAATGATAAAATTTACTTACTCATTAATTTGTTAAAATAGAGAGGCACACTCAACTATGCTAAATTATTAATTTTTAAATAAAATCCCTTCATATTGATAACACTGACGTTATATTATTTACGCTTTCAGCGTCTCATCGATGACAATAACTTTTTCCGCGTATTCCCATTGGTCAACATTAATTAAATGGTTATTATCAAATTTAATAGACGTTTACGCGGTCAAATAAAAATTAGATAAGAAATAATACAATGTGTTAAATTTATTATACTTAAATATGAGTGATATTAAAAAATATTAACTATTAATCCATCTTAATTATATAATTACACTTTGTTCATTTTTTTTTCCTACAAACTAATATAATTCTATTATTTTTATCATGTAATAAATAAATAATGCAAGTAAAAATGTGGTATTTTCTTTAATTTTACTACAATAATTATGAATTTTTGAAACCATATTATTGGATTATTCAGTTAAAAACTATTTAAAACTAATCTTCATCTGTCAGTATATTGATCTGTTATACTAAATTGTAAAATATTGTAACTAATACCATATCTTCAGTATAAAAAGCTCTATATCGTAACTAAAGAAATACATTAGAGCTAGTACAATACATTTATTATAGCCATAATATCTGTACACTTGAAAATATAATAAGCATTTCAAATTTTTTTTAATTGTTAGGCTTTGGCAAAAACAAGATAACTCTATTTAAGGAAGCGGTAAAAACTAGAAATTTTTAACATGTATCCTTTACCTACCAGTAAACTTTAAAAATGCTATATTTTTCAAATTATTTAATGTAATTTTTTGATATATTTAATAGATACATTCGTCGTTTTAATCTTAATTTAGAACCGATGAAATATAATTTTGAAGAAAGATGTAGTTATTTTGTATTTGCACAGATCAATTCAATTATCAATATTATTTTTCGACTAAGTGATTCATAATAAATGAATCATTGTACCTTGTGTATATATATATATTAAATATGTATCTACTAGAAATTATATGTTACGATAACGAAACTACTTGAAAAGTAATTTCAATTAATTAAGGGTAATTTGAAAAATTAATCGTTCCTTTATTATAAGCAATTTATTCATATAAACGGTAGTATACGTTTATATGTGAAGATTTTGTCCTATCATTATTCTATCTTTCTGTACTTGACCAGAAGTTTTACCTGTGAAATTCCCCTTAATATATCTAAAGATAATGAATGAAAATTATAAAGATTAGAATAATACTATTAAATTAAATTGTGTTTTAATTTTATATTAATTACACGTTTAATATTTTTATTTTGTAATTTATTTAATATAGTAAAATCAGATGCAAATCTAGAGGGTGCACAGGGGCACGTGATCTCTCTATTGGCAATGTTATAGTTATACAAAAATATTTTCAGACCTTTTTTTGCTCATAATCAATTCAAAATAAGTAAAAGTATAAGTGTAAAAAATTCCACGAATTATGAATTCCTAAATACTTACTCATGTTAAGTGTAAGTGAAATCTCATTAAAAATAACTGCCGTTATTAAATTATAATGAACTTACTTTTATATCACAAAAGTGATGTAACTTCATTACTATTTACATAGAGTAGTTTTTAAATAGTCTAACTCCTAATCTGTTAAATAGTTTGTTAATATTATAAAAAAAAAAGTAATTTACCTAATACTATATACATATGTATGTTTTTATAAATTATTATTTGTATAAAGTATACTTGACACATGCATTCATACATAATTTTATTCTATCACCTACCACAACACATGGTATCGCGAATATGCTGTAAGAGTTTGTTTTGTTCTTATTCCTGAATCTGATATTCTAATTTCCATCTCCCACGATTCTCCAGCTGTATTCATATAATATAATACACATAGGTGACACTGACCTCTTAAGCACTACTGTAACGTGCACTCATACACGTAAGGTTGTAATGGCTCCTTTCGTGCTTGCAATCTTGCGGTGTGCGCCTCCCTAGACGTGTATATATATATAACAACTAAATGTATGTTTATATAAGATTATTTACAGGTGTCTGTGTGCGAGTATTTAAAGAACGAGCTCTTCGTATAGTCACTCTGTTGGTGGCCGATAACAAACCACAGTCTTAAAAAAAAGACTACATAGAGATCTATCAGTGAAAAATGGATAAGAAACCGGGGACTAAATTACTAACCTCAGACATTGCCATAAGTAGTGAGATACAGCAGAGAGTGAATCATTAGATAAACTACAAAACAAACTCCCAAAAACATTGCATTTATTAAAATTTAAAAGAGCCAGAATATTACATTCTAACAAGATGTCAAATAACTCATTATAAGCACAATTTGAACAAATTGTGTATGGCACCTAATTAAATTTTTACTATTCCGTATAAAAACGCAATAAATTTTCATAATTTATGAAGCAGTTATGATCCCTTAAGTCTCCATAGAATTGGCTATGAGACTCAGTAACAATAACACAATTCAAAATTATTGTACTCCCACGCTTTTGGAGCCTCACACATAGTGTTTAGAGTTTTGTTTTTAAGAAGGATATACAAAAGAAAAATTTTTATCACCCCTACAAACGAAAAATAATGTTATCTTTATCGTATAATCATTTTTATTGAGA
Source organism: Daktulosphaira vitifoliae (assembly GCF_025091365.1). Classification (NCBI taxonomy): domain Eukaryota; kingdom Metazoa; phylum Arthropoda; class Insecta; order Hemiptera; family Phylloxeridae; genus Daktulosphaira; species Daktulosphaira vitifoliae. Next base: position 11,027,367 of record NW_026099574.1, on the reverse strand, counting down.
GAATATATCGCACTTCAATCCCCTCCTCCCTCTTAACATAGTGGCCCCGCAAAATCTAGCGCCGGCATTGCAACTATGTATATATTTCTTGATAGATTTTCGATCGAAGATGCATACTTTATTGTTGAGTATTAGAGTAATTTATAAATTATATACAATAAAACATTGGAATATAATGAATACATAAAACCTCACGACAAATAAACAATTAATGAGTAAAGATTTTTAACCGAATTCCAGATGATGACTGGGTCTAAGAATTTATTTCAATAGGCCAACATAATTTAATTATAATTTATAGAATTAATATAGAATTTAAAACGTAATAATTATATTTGAACACTAGCTTGGTAAATCTTATAATTAGATTTACTGATATAATTTTTAGGAACAAGAGTAGACAATTTTTTAGTTAACGTTTAAAGTATTTCGTACCATAATTGCTAAAAATCAGTCTCAATCTATCAAAGAAAAAATCAGTCTTGTTAATATTGGTCACACAGTATCAAACCCTAAGCAGTGGTTGACAATAAGCGGTCCACGAATATTTATTATAATGAATTTGTTCACAAAAACTAATTTTTATTTTTTTTAACTACCGTTCTGCTTTAGAAATTAATTACCGAACTTTGCTCAAAAGTCTAACCATCTAAATCAAACCAAATGTATGAGAGGAATTCTACAAAAACTAAATAAGAATCTAAAAAAGTGACATTTTCTACAAATAAAGTTAACAGTTTTACAACCACACTGGACTGATGCACACTGGAATAGTGTCTCATGTTCTACTACATTTCATTACTTTTGTATACTCAATCGATACGAAAATCAACAACGTTGTTGATAAACAATCGGTTCATAACCTGAATACTACAACGGCCGTCTTTCTCTCTATATATATACCATAGGCTACACAGCTTAACATACCTCACATGTCTCGTTGAACCCCATGACCCTGAATTTAAAGCACATACTATATATGTACATATAGCACCGCATCTTTCTTACTCTCCTTCCTTATACATTTTCATTTTCATTTCATCTACGATATCATATCCGACATACATTATTTTATACCGACTATATTAAATTTCGTTAGCACAAGTAAAAAATACAACGTGCATTATTATCATTTCGTGTCTGTAAACCTAATATATTTGTATATAAAATAAAATAGTTTTATTTTATTACAAATCGATGTGCTTGCCATTGATCAGAAAAAAATTTCAAAAAATGTCGTGCATATAAGAACAACGTGTGACGTTTGTCATTTATGTTTGTATAAAGTATATTTTTTATTCTAATATACTCTATATTTAAACAATTTTAAAAATGAGAGAAAAATAAAATTAACCGAAATCATACTTGTCAATATGTTTTCAAATAATTATAAAAATATATTGAAAATTAAACATCTACGCTATGCAAAATAAAAGATCTAAGCAATAACATATACGTTTATTTTCTCGCTAGAGTTCTTAAAAAGTAATCCCTATGTTGTCAGTCAATTAAATAGATTTTATTACTAAATTAAATAATACAATATTCATAGGTAAAAAATAAATGAAACCATTCCTATGAACCGCAGTGATTACCAATGATCTTGACAAAGGTAAAACTGGAATAAAAATAATATCGTAAATGTAATAAATGAAAAACAATGAGAAACGTTCACTTCATTGTTCTTATATTTTTAACCCCTAGAGATCTTGGTGTACAGATGACCTATTCTGTGTATTACGAGACCTCCATGCGCTGGAGAGAGAATACTGTGCACATAAGTTTTATCTAGTCTGGTGTATTGGCTAATGCGCTTCTTCTTATGCAAGGATAAATGTCGATCCATAAATAATCGTAAACCTCTATTGTCAACGCTACCGTTTTTCTTCTACAAAAACAACGGCGCAATGGTTGGGATAATATTGATATTATTGAACTATACGCAATACGTTTTTTTCAATTTATTTCTTATTTTTTATTTCATAGCGCCAGCGCAATCGTATAGTCAAAGTATCAAAATGTAAAACAAAAAAATAAAACGAGAACAATATCATTTCATCAATACAACTTTTATCGAACAATCGTCTTGTTTAACATCATTCTGTCGTCGTCTGTTGGTCTTCTTCGTCTTTTAGTGGTTGAGATAGTGTTTGTGATTGTTGGTAATGAACCCCAACATAAGTGGCCGAAGTCAGATAACCCGTATGGCCGCGTGTAGAAGGATCTGGTACACAGGCTACAAATTTTTTTTCAGTACTGTTTGAATCGTCAGCGGCCGACTGTAATAAAAATTTGACAATATAATACGTTTAAAATATTGTAAACATTTATGGAGTCCATAAAAATACAGTGAATTTCTACAGTAATAATTACGACCAGCAGCACATAAGAGAAGATCATAGAAATTGGAAACTGAAAATGAAATCGACACGCCGCGATAAGAATCAGCTATAAGTAATGCAATAACATATTAAAGTATGATCATAAAGATTTGAAAAAAAAAACCTATGTGTTCCTATGAATAATTGTAGTTTCTATACACTCGATGGCAGCTAATAAAACATCATCGTAATCCTTGAACAGTGAGCGCTTAAGAATGAATAATGAGTAGGTGAGTAAACATCAAGGACTTGGCGTATTTTATATAACAATGCGTATTTTTAATATGCTAAACGGGAAATACGGCGTAGAGACATACTTGATGACAAGACCAGAAATTAGGGTTCAAGTACACGGTGGAAACTATTATAATGATGATTTACACATCGATGCATAATTGTGGATACGTTTTAAATCATCATCATTAGTTTCGTCATAGCGCTTCTTACTCATGTAAAAATACACAATATTTTCTAAAATACTACGAGTATATGATCAAATGGTTTTCAACACTTAATACGACACTAATGTACATATGGACATTCAAATGACAGTTGGAAATAAGTCTTACCGCGTTTTCCGGTATTTCTCGTTCTCTCCTAAAAATTCTATCTAAATGTAGTTGCATTTAACATTTATTTTTCTAATTCTACAAGTTATTTGACGTTGATAAGTAATATTTTCTTTTAAACGCTAATGTAAAACATAAAACTATATTCAGTCAGTTTTCGAGTGCATAAATATGTTTTTAAAACAGACGTTATTCTTCATTTAATTGAATTTTTATCACTATCCTATTATAATACAACGTGTCAAAGTCAGATTACTTAAGAAAATGAGCTCATGAATTGTACACTTATTGAAATAAGAAATCCTATTTCGAATAGATCACTAGTATGTTTGTCATCGACTAATATCAAATTTTAGAAAGTCAAGTAGCAAAAATAGTATATAATATTTTCTCAATTGGATAAAAAAAAATTACGTTTTTAACTATTTTACAATAAAAAATAATAATAATAAAAAGAACTCGCTGTTTTTCAACGCGTAACAATTAGAACTTAAATGTTCAACAACTAAGTTAAGTAAATCACAATATAGATTTTAAAAATTTGAAGCAGAAAAATTAATATCAGTTTGCTGCTTACTCGTTTAAATCTTGGAAAATAATTTAATGCTTTAAACAAATAAATTTGAATATTGTTTATGATCGAGTAATCATGAATCAGCCACATGTCTTTTTGTCGAAACGCACCGCATTCGAAGAATCAAAACAGTGGTGGTTAGGGGCGTCGATCGATTGTCATAGAAATACAAGTTCTAAGACCATGTTATTAAGTTAGGGATTTATAGTGTTTATATGGTGATCAGATAGATGGTGTCCAAATGTTAATAATAATGATGTCAAATGGGCAATAATTAAAAAAACGATAGTGTCGTAATAAACAAAGATTTCGAGGAAAAAAAATCGCTTCACTGGTTTTAGATCGTTGTATCTTGTAATATACTACTGTGCTGTCAGAATAGCTGCCGATATTCCTCAATGGCCAAAGGGAAATAGTATATAATTAAGACAAGCCAAATGCTTCGATAGGGGATCACTTTAAGCAGTACTTCCAAAACATAACGTACGGAACGGATAAAAAAAATAGTATCGCGATGTAAAGTTAACAAAAAGGAAACTATGAACCATTTCCGTTTGTAAATGTGTGCATTACGTGTATGCATAGACCACAAGAAAAATAGAAACGTATTTTTACAATGAATATTCGATAATATAATACCATATCAAAGTAATATTTTAATTTCTAAAAAATAAACTATTCAATTCTCTATACACGAATACCGCATGCTTAATTCTCGACTTATTTTTTCAGTCGGGGTTTCTATTGCATAGTGTCAGGAAAAGTGAAACTGTTGAAGTAATTTTTTTAGAAAAATAAGTTACCAAATTACACGCGATATTAAGAGTGTGGTAGGGGGACTACCATCCTTTACCATATTAAAATTATTACTTTCAAACATTAATATTATTTTGATTACCGTTATTATATTCTTCGGGAACTATTATGGAGAATTGTATGGTCGTCGCACACGTCGTCTTTTGATAACCACATATGCGCACATGGTATCAACGAATAGTGCTAGGATGCACGCGGTTTCCATTAAAAGATCAATTAGCCGAAGTATGATAAACAAAATCCAGAGGAAGCGACGGAGGATCGTACGGGACACATCGGAATCTGAACAATTTACCCATAAAGAACCGAACGGCGGCGACTCCGAGGAAATAAGGTGGTCTCGATAAAAATTATAACGTTTGACATGGACCAGTTCTGTATGATTTTGTCGAAAACAAATTATCCGGACGACCGGTCCAGCCGGCTCAGTACCGGTTCGCTGTGCGTATGAAATAAAGGAGACCCGTAGCGGCGACGTACGCCCTCACAAGCACTTCACGTGCTCGTGTGTGTAGATATTTGTATATCCGTCCGTAATGCATACAACATAATACCTACGTTATTACTTTTTTTAATATCATTTTTTAATTTTCGACGCGTTATTAAAACACTGCATCTTACAACATGAAAATCATTTCCTGCATCAAGGTAATACGCACGATCATAGGATCATCTTCGACGGCCACTTACTTGATCGGAAGGCAACGAGGGAACAACTACAGTTCGATTCACCACTTGATATTCTTTCTCTAGACATTCTATGGTTTTCAGATGTATAAATCCGGAGTCTTGCAGAACTTTACACGTGCGGATCACTTGCTCGATACACGGCGAAAACGTGCATATCCTACCACCTGAAAATCGTATAATCGTTCTTTAATTAGAATAAACATACGTGATTGACGTTTATTTGTAAAAACAGAACATTTACATCAAGTCGTACTGAAGTTCGAGTGAATAAATATAGAATTCATCATTACGTTGCATTAATACGATACAAAAACACATATAATTAAAATTAACTTTTAAATCGAGTTTATATGATTTACCTATCGCATAAGTAATTTATAATATTCGCATATAGAACCAGTTACAGTATAAATCTTATATGTTGCGCACGATCTAAAAACGACCCACAGTAAAAGTTCAAGAGGAAGGTGTATGTTTTAAAACCATTTTAGTTGTAATACCAAGCTAATAACACTTAGTTAGTTGCATAGGTAATCACGACGTGCAATATTTTTTTTTATGTTCTATAACTATGCAATTAATTACTATAAATTACAAAGTACAGAATATTCACTCTTAAAAAAAAAATGGCCAAATCTTCACATACACGCACTGGTAATTTTTAACGCATACAATGTAAAAGGAAATTTTGACAAATAGTAATAAAAATGTTATATTTGTACATGAATTTTCGATACTTTATGTCAAAATTACACCTTTTATGTGCAAAAGTAACTTGTATATTAAAAGTATACTGAGTCATGAGAATTATGGGATTATTTCTTATAATGTTTTTTATTTAAACACATCAACATTCAGCATTTATTTACTTTTATTACATGACAGACCAAATAGCTTTACATAAATTATATCACTTCAAATACCTTCTTCTCAATTACCCAGACATACTCTATCGTTTAAAATAGAAGCTACACTGAACTAAATACAGAAAATATTTCGTTCCATTAAAATTATAATACATTTAGTTATGTAATGTATTCAAAAATTTATATTTGACTAACATTGAATACAATACTTGGTAAAAAAGGATTAAAGTTAGCGTAGGACAGCGAAAATCGTGAGAGACACGGGAAAAAATACATCGAAACTATTATCAGTAAAGACGATTTAGAATAGTAATGATGGGTATGAACTAAATAACGTTACCAAAGATTTTGATTAAACTTAGCACGAGTATATTGTTGAAATTTCAAAAAAGAAGCGTAACAAGAAAACGTGCAATGTCCATCATGATTGCGAGTGACTTGAAATAGCTCTATCCGAGTTCCCAGATAGAAGAAAGTGATCTATACCAATGTTAAATTATTATATGTTGATATTACTAACTAAAAAATAGAAAAGTTGTGTGCAAAACAAATGTACTTCCAATTTAGTATTTAGTAATTTAGTACTTCCAACTCGACAATGAAATTAATAAAATTGTAAAATTATAGTAATTAATAGAATCGTGACCTAATATTGCAAGATTATATAAAAAAACGTATTTATTCTATTTATTAGTTTACTCAAGAATCGAAAATAAAAATAAAACTCATATAATTGAAAAAAATGTACAAAATACTAGGAAGAAAAACAGTGCTCAGATGTTAGCCATTGATTAATATTGTTTAATTAACACAAGTATTATGTATTACATTAAAAATTGGTTTTCTTTGTGTTTTAAAAAAAAATTTTTATTGTAGTTTTTATTAACTAATATTAATTTATTATGAACCGCATATTTTACCATTTAATATTTTAATTAGTAATATATTTATACTTAAACACATATACAATTTATGGTCGATCTAGTGATCGACTATTTAGATTTAGATTTCTTCTAAAATAATAACAATTTAGAGATTTTGTTTAGCTATTAAAATATTATTTATTTTAAGGGTACCAATAGGGTTGTAGTCGTTTTCTCAGTTACACAATTTTCTATCATATGAACTAGTTAGACATGTATTTTTCTATTTGAAAAAATAAAGTTTGTACTCTTATAAGATATAAGAAATAGTTCTAAAAAATATTTAACCACTCAAAAATCTAAAAATAAATACTACTAAACAAAATCAAACAAATCTTTTCTCAAAATTATTATGAAAACGTTGAATACAATTTGAGTTCTTATAATTTATTAACAGATCTATATTTATGTCAGAGAATACGTTTATAATGGCTACACTGGTATAAAAAAAAAACTAGGCTAAAGAATGCGCTGTTTTAATTAATAATAATTTACCACATGTCAGATAGGTGACACAACAACTGTAACACATCGTTAAGTTAAACGAGTTTGATGTATAATCGCAGCTATCATTGTTTTATTTTCACTGGGGGGGTCGGTTAGTGATGAAGCATGACATTTCTAAAAACACTATCATAGTGTGGTAAACGACAGAACGACCAACAAGACAGCTGACTGACAGGACCTGTTTTGAAAAAATATCTCTTCTTTAGCTCATTACAGCTGACCAAATGAAATATGATTTTTACTTATCCTATAATTTTTTTCAAAATAATTAATAGAATAGTTCAAATAATTATACATATTTTTTAAATAAAAAATTTGTATGACGAAATTTAAAAATTTACTATTTATTATCTATTTAAATATATTGTTTATATCTGTATTGCAAATATTCAATCTAAATAATGGTAAGCAGCCGATATTAAATAGACTAATAAAAATAATATTCACAAATGAGGAAAAATTTTAATTTCCATACCCAAGACTGTAAATTGTCAAATATTTTTGAGAAGGGTCTACATTTCCTGGCCCCCCTCCCTTTAGTTACAGTCTTGTCTGTATTGAAGATTAATAAATTGGGGTGATTTAACGTTTAATAACCTACAAGCGCATAGATTTTGTATTGAAAAAACATTCGAGAATGTAAAAAATATTGCTCCCATTATACATACCACTTTTTCTACGCATTCATTTTTTTCTTACGCTATTATTCAATAACAAGTAAACTTATACAAGTGAAAACATCGACAGTAACAGAAAAACTGAGCGTGTAATTGAAAAATGTATGCATATAAAAACATACACAACTAAGTGAGCATATATCGAATAACCCTATCTTTGCAGAATATCGGGCAGCAAACTTCCCCGCATAAATAAGACTTAATTAACCCGAAGAGTACGGATGGACACAGTTAATACAACGGCCAGTGCACACATCGAATTTAAATAATACCCGGCTTTATTCGCACTGATAAAATGATATATAAGCGCACCATGATGTCTCTCACTAATGAGAACTTATCAGACATCTCCTCTCTCTTCTCCCAATACAAAAGTACATACATACATAATAATAGTATTAATACTCGCGCATTGTCATACATTCTGTTGGTCTAACCGCGTTAACAACTGACGATTCCTTATGTTATTTTTGTATTGTTACTTATTTAAAACTTATTTAAAACCTGTCTAAAATTCTCAAAAATTATACCGATATTACTTTAGAAGTATTATCTTAATAGTTTTTTAATGGTAATATAAACAAATTTTACAATACTTTTTCGTGCAAAATGACAGAATGTTAAAATTAGAATTTTCAAAGATATTTATTCAAACACGACGTTACGTCAGAACATAAAATTCTAAATGTAATTTGTTTATTTATTAAGCAGTTGATGAATGTCAGCTTGAAACATTACTAATCACATGTCTTCGGCAGAGTCAAACTATCCATCTTAGGCTTGGGTCAAAAATAGTAACCCTCGATTTAGAGAGCAATCTCCCGTGGAGGAGGTCACAGTTTATGAAAAGCATTTATATACTAAATTGAAAACGCGTAAAACAAATAAACGAAATATTAACATACAAGATACGCGTGGAATAATTTATAGTACATATTTTACTACCAAGAAATATTGTACAATGAATTAAATAATATTATTATTTAATCACTTAAAACGAAATCGTTTCAACGACCATGAACACTCATTGTGATACGACGAATGTAGTCATGATTTGCATGAGCCAATTTCATATCGTTCGATTCGCCAGCGTGTAGACTAGAAATGAGTCGGCTAATTAAAAAAGGGCTCTGGAAGAAGAGTAATAATTACTAACGGTAAATGTTCAAATTTTCAAATACGTGAATACCACAATAAGGTCGCAGAGGTCCTAAAATATAATCTATTATGAAAAAGTATGAGCAAGAGCTCAAAATAAAGTTTTATTATTAGACGAGATGTGGTTTTGCGCTGGGAAACGACATAGATGATCACTGGTGCGACTAACCCGCCGGCTAGGGAGCAAAACGCAGAAAGTTTCCCTCTCTGTTCGTCCAAAAAACAACAGCATAATGATCTACAATATTTAATCTGGTTGTGTAATAACAGCCGCGGATACTCTGATTTCGTGATGGGATTTAGATAGATATTTATTGCTGATCTTGGTAATCCTTTGCTGCTAACGAACGGTTCCCACGGTCAGCTCGCCCGCACCAGATAATGAATTTATAGCTGGCGGTAACGCACAAACATTTTCTTTTTCCATTATATGCCCTAATTTTTTTAAAAATTCTTTTTCCTATCGGTCACGAGCACGATATTATTGTAATTTTACTATTACGCAAGATGCACCTATGCCGGCAATGGATCATCAGCCAATTTATAGGAACAAAAATACCTTAGTCAAACGAACGGGCAAATGATTTTGTTAATATAATCTACCTTAAGCCACATCTTGAACAGTTTTTGCGATCACTACGACGAACACAAACAAACAATATGTGTGTTCTTTAATGTGTACATTAATTTAAAGAAACTTAATTATCTGACCAATAAAGTCTCGTATCTTCTCCTCGGGTGGCGACCGGCATCCTTTGATCTGTTACATTGCATGCACTCAATTATACACACACACACATATCGTTATTACACTAAATACATCATAACGTTAATAATATAATAACATGCACCGAAATCAAAGCTTGTGGTCGCAAGTGTGCCTTCTTCTTCGCAACTCTTCAGCGCACAACTCGAGCGCCGCAGGTAAATAAATCTTCAATAGGAAAATATGATGATATTATATTTTATCTGAATTAGAAGATTCCTACGATACATTCTTAACAACGAGCGGCGTGTGTTTACTACTAATTGACGTACAGTACTTGGCACTCATAATTCACTGGGATCAGACGGTACGATGCATCGCTATTGATGTTGTACATGGCACGCAACGAGGAAGACGAGACCACTGCTACAGTGCAAACTACTTTGGTCGAACCCCATGAAAATCTTAACCGTGGTAGACGTAATATATTACCTTTATATTATATTGAGACATCTTAAAAACACCCGAAGGGTCTGTATATATGGAAATATCCATGTCCGATTCTTATGGATACTCATACTAATATTACTACAAAAAATAAATATTTTCAACAAAATTTCACACGTACCGTTGAAACCGGTACTTGCCAGTAATAAATGTCCACAAAACAATCACCACCCAGATCAAAATATTTTGGCGCTTAGTTTGTCGCCGTAGGTGAACTATATGAACAAGTTAATCCAACATTATTTAACCGCCAATTATTAGATGATTACACGGTGTAGAGTTTATTCAATGTATGTACAAATAAACATGTCAATTATAACAGCTGAGTTTAAATTTCAGAATTTTGATTAAATTTTTATTGAACTTTTAATTGTAGTCAATAAAAAATGGAAGTTGTAGAGCTGATAAGACTTTATTTATATAAGATATTTTACAAATGTCACTGTCTTTTTTGAACACGATTCACGTATAAAAACTAACCATACAATAACACATACTATAGTTATTACTCTAAGAAATTTTTTATTTATTCAGGGCTCTATCTTAGAAAGGTATGAGAGAGTGAAATAATCTTCCACAACAATTATTTTAATCAATACAGTCGGCAGTTTAATACAAGTTAAAGACCGTTTTTACTTATTATATTTTTGTAATAAACATTAAGTTTGATTTAAAATTAGTCGACAATTTTGAATATGAAAAATCCAAACCCTGCAATAAAAGAAAATTGGAGTTCCAGCTCTGAACTTATTAAGCGAATGTAAGACTTTTCATACACATGATTTTTGAACACTTATAAATTGAACACATGACCGGTTCCCATGAATACGACTACATAGTAACAATATTTTTACAATAAAAAATTTCAATAGTTTTTTCTTGTTGCAATCTGGTGTTCATGACAAGAAAATGAAAGTGGATTAATCTAGACGCACTTTAATTAGACCAAGATTAAAGAATATCAAAGTGCGCTATTGCCTCCAGATCTCAGATAGTAGCACTGATGCCTAAGTTCCACTAGGGCAGTTACTCAATCTCCAAAATGGATTGATGGTCGGTTGATGTTTGCGATGTAAAAATACCATTATAAGTAATTAAAATATTAATGATTGTGTGTTGGAGTTTTTGTAAATATGAAGACTTTTTAATCCACTTCATTTTTAAAAAATATATTTGCTAAAACATTATAACCTGAATAATAATTTTCATTCAATAAAAATTGTCATAATGATTATCAAAAATATACTAGGCATAATATACGAATTACTACAAATTATTGACAGTCTGATCAATTACAATTCAATACAAGTCTATTATTGGATATTATTTGTTTAAAAATGTCATACCACGAGTATACAATCTATTTCCAACAACAGTAATAAAAAAAAACTTAAACTTAACTTTATAAATTAAACTTAACTCAACTCAACATTAATTATTTTTTTTTTTTTTACACATTTTTTATTGGGTCGTTGAAAATGTTTTGGATATCTTCAATAATATTTTTTTAATTACCAAAATAAATTATCTAACAATAAATAACATATTCTAGTCAATAGATTATACACCTTCTAATTTTTACCAGTTAATGAAAGATAATTGTAAAAGAGTGAAAGCAAAAAAAATTACGTCTTGCAATTTTTAAGGTATGTGTAGCAATTTTAAAATTTAAAAATGTTTGCACTATATAGCTTAATTCATAAATGATATATTTAATACCTTTAAATATAGCTACACATTATTCACTAATTTATTATTTCATCTATATTCTAAAATATTTACAAGTTTTTTCAAGAAAAAAAAAAATTTCTATGAAAAATATTAATATATTATTCAAGATACCACAAATTGTGAAATAAAAATCACCAGTAATGCTGATCTCTATGTACATGTATTTCAGATGAAATATAAATATATTTGGTAGTTGAAATATTAAAGTATGCTTCTCCTGGTAAATGTCCAAAAAGATACTTTAATAATACGTAATAAGTAAAAAAAGGTCAAACAATTTGGAGGTGATGGTGAATGATTTTAATCATGCAACACCCATAAAATTTGACATTGGTATTACTGAGAATTACAAAATGCAAAAGATTTAAGTACATTAACAGAGGCGTATTTATTTATTTAGAGTTTTATACCCACAGTAAAAATATTCCTCTTGATCCTAACCATTAATACAACTACATTATCAATTTTACTATTACTAATAATTTTTTTTTCCAAACAATAATAACGCCCTTAAAATTTTAACATTGGAGTCCCATACTCTCCTTGCCTAACTAGGTATCCTGGAACAAATTTTACCTGATGGCTTTAAAGCTCTAGCAGCATAAGGAACAACTAAATGAGGATGAGGTAAATCCAAAAATACTGCATCCGCTTTTCCGGTTACATTATCACAAAATCCATTCTGGCAAACATCTCTAAACAATTTTATTGTATTATTTTAAATTATTTAAACAATCGTTTAAATTATTTACCTGCATTGACATGTAACAATATCCTGAATTTTATGTAATTTAAACTCTTTCTGAGCCTGTTCAGCTCTCTGTTCATGAAAATCATATGTATATACATGACCAAAAGGTTTTACTCTCAAAGCCATAGAATGAGTCAATGACCCACTACCAGTGCCTAAATAAAAGATAATGGTACCATAAATTGTTTAAAATATCATAATTTACATACCTGACTCAACAACAATACTTCCAGGTTTAAGTTCTAATAAATACATAATTAGACTAATATCTGGTGTATAAATAATTTGTGTTCTATGAGGTAGAGTCTGTGTCCATAATTCAGGTGTGGGATGTAATACATGTGCCCAACCATTTGATAGATTAACTTTAGAACCATATCGTTTTCCAAATAAGGAAGATATTTTTAAAGCACCATATTTAGTTTGCATGACATTTTCAATTATTTCACCTTTACGATTTTCAATCATTGATTGAGCTCGAACAGCATACATGTTCTGTGGATTAATATACAAAATAACAGTGTCATCTTCTTCAATAATATCTTTATAGCCATTAAAACTCATATCTAAAATAAATAATAATTATAATTTGTTATACTCTCAACAAAGTGCAATAATATCAAAGATATGTGAAATATACATACTACTTTAATAAATATCAAATCTATTTAACCTAATGAATTATGAAATGCTTGTAATTTTATACATTTATGTAAAACAAATCATTTTAACTTGAAATTGACGTTATCAATTTTTTAAATGTTCCATAATAAATAAGTTTCAGGATATCTTACTAATATAACCTTCAATAGTATCAGTTCTCACAGTTATGGAAATTTTTATATCCCTCGAATACGTAACATTTTTTTACATGCAACTCTCTCGATAACTCCATGATTTAATTAAAAAATAAAAATATCACTTAAATATTAATAAGTTATGTAGAATATATCAAATTTCTAATGCCAAAAAATTGTAATTGTGCTTATTGCTGGTTGGCGGACTTATTAATGTATTTGTTTAATTTTTAAAAATGAAAAATTGTCTTATCGTTATTCATAATCAATAGATTAAAGTACAAAAAATTATTTATTATTAAGATAAAAATTAGTTCAATAAAATAAAATAAAATGTTGACATTGAGGTTTATTAAAATAATTTTAATTTATAAGAACAAAAGTATTTTTTGTTTGACAAAATATTCTGACTCGCATTATTCTTATTAATAATATGAGTTTTCATATTAAATCTGGCAAAACAAAATGTCTATTCTTTAATTTTTTGAAAAAATAATATTCTTATATAATAACCATGATACCATCAAAAATATTAATGCATATATATAACAAAAATAGATCATTTATTAAATATTCATTTTATAATACAGTAGTAAATTTAACATTTAAATACATCTCATCATACTCTCGGTGAAACATAATACATTAAATAATTGCATAACAAAACAGAGTTACAAGTTTATACATATAAAATATGGACGATTTGATAGTTTTTATTGAATTTTTATAATTATTGAAATATAATATAAAATAATTTATACAAAATTACTGAGCCTATCAAAAGATCTTAAAATGTGTAAATGTGTAAATGTGTAAAAAAATCTGAGAAAATATTGTAAAATAAAATAACTGTTTCTTATAAAAATAAAAATATATTAATAAGACTATATTGATAAAATTTGATCTATTTTTATAACTACAAAAAATTGTTTATTTTTTGATTTAGAATATTAATAATTGTTGAATAAAAAAATATTAAAATTACAAATTTATTTTGTAAAAAATAACATTAGCTATTAAAATAATATAAAATATGTTTTTACAATAAAATAGTAATTATTTAACAAAATACATATACTTATAGTATAAATAACAATAAATTTAAGAAAAATATGTATTTTAAAAATTATAATAGACAGTATAGTTATAAATAGATATATGGGAATTCAAAAAACAAAAATTATCAGTAAATATAAAAAAATTTACTAAATTTTAAAAGATAACAAAATATTGTTCATAACTCTTATTAATAATATAAGGTATTAATAGCATTAACAAAATATCCATAACGATAGTCAATAATAATTTTAGTATAGAAATTCAGTTAATTCTTCATTAAAAATTAAATGGTTAAAACTATTGTCTAATAGGAAATAAAACTTAATATACTAGGGCACTTTTAAAGTTTGATAAAATTTTTGAAATTTTCGTAATCTGAGTCTGAAGCAAAAATTTTAGACAGTTGACTGAATGTAGGCCGTTCTTTAGGATTATATGCCCAACACATCTCCATGGTTTTATAAACTTCATTAGGACATCGTGCAGTTCTTTGTAATCTTTCACCTTTTTCTAAAATACCAATCACATCTACACCTTTCATGTCACCATAAGGTTGTTGTCCATATGAAAACATTTCCCATAATGTTACACCATAACTCCATACATCACTTGCACTGGAAAATGTTCCATAATTGCAAGATTCTGGTGCATACCACTTAATAGGCCAACGTCCACCATGTGAAGCTCTATAATAGTCTTTATCAATATTCAATGTACGAGATAATCCAAAATCACTTATTTTTGCTTGATGTCTATCAGCTAAAAGTATATTCCTAGCTGCTAAATCTCTATGTACAAAACGTTTTTGTTCTAAATAAGACATACCTGAAGCAATTTGAGCAGCCCACATTTTTAATTCATAATTAGGACTAACTAATTCAGGATGTGCTACTATATACGTTAGCATAGAACCCAGTGCTATAAGTTCCTGTACCATTAGTAAAGGAGGACCTTCACATATACCAATCAGTTTAATTACACATTCGTGGTCTAAACTCATCATAACTTGTGCTTCACGTAAAAACTCAGATTTATTTGCTGATGACATATCATACCTAAGCATTTTTATGGCAACTTTTTCTTCGAAACCTTCTCGATTTTGATATACACCTTTATATACAGATCCAAATTCACCTTCTCCAATTACTTCATCTAAAATTAAATTATCTCTCATGATATTATCTTGGAAATCTGTTTGCTTAGGTTTTGGTTTCTTCAATGTTTTACAAGGAAATCCTTTTGGTAATGGAGGTATCACAGCAGGAACTATAGGCACTTCTAATTTATTAGGTAAACCATCTGGGAAAAGTGTATAATGTTGTATTAAATGCTCTAAAGAATCGAGATATGGACCATTATCAATGAAATAATATTTATCTCTATCTTGTACTTGAAAATGGTAACATTGATCACCAGATAACATTGATAAAACATATCCACTTTGTCTATTTAGTCTGATTAAAAAGCTACCATCAATACCTTTGTTTTTTAGTATACTGGTTGCTTCATGACGATCAAGTTTTCCATGATACCACTTATCACGTCTTGATAATGGCATTGGAGGAACATATTCTTTTAATAGTCTTTCAATTTCAACATGTCCATTTGTATGGGCAATATCTGCAGGTGTAAGATCACCATAGGTTCTAGGTTTTGATGGAGCATTCATAGACAACAATAAAGTTACAATATCCATGTGACCTCTACTTGCAGCTTCATGCAGAGCAACCCATCCCGTAGATGAATTTCTTAACTGAATATTTGCACCTCCAATGGTTAACAAAACTTTTACTGTACTTAATAAATTATTTTGACATGCAAAATGCAATGGTGTATAACCTTCAGTATCACGGCAGTTAACATTAGCACCACATGAAATAAGTTTTTCAACAATTTGATCATGGCCCATTTGACTAGCTAAATGTAATGCAGTTTGACCTTCTTGATTCTTAGCTTCAAGATTTCTATAACCACATTTCAACAATTCAGAAACAACTTTACAATTAGCTTGTGTAATAGCTCGATGCAAAAGATTAGTGCGTCCATGTCTTCTAGTATCATGAGGTGGAGGATCTTTAACTATAGGTTTAGTAAGCTGTACTCCTAAACTTGGATCATTTACTTTACTATAATACTCAATCAAGGTTTCAAGCCCATGCATAATATTTTGTTCATCAATAGAGAAAAAAGCATCCTCACCATGTCGTCTAATTTGATAATGAACTATTTCATTATTTTGTAAAACACAAAGTACATAATCTCCAGATGCAGAATTACTTTCTCGAACTAAAAATAAACCATCGTCTTTAATCTCATGATCCAATAAAATTACTTCAGCTGTATCTCTAGATATCTTTCCATGATACCAACGAATGTCTCCTTCATCACTATTCATTTTTTTTTTTTTTCAATTTGATAAAATCTATAAGTAAACAAATTATTTTTTAATTTTGTTGGTTAAAACTTAATTTTTAAATCATTTAAATTGGTATTTCAATAAAAGTATCAAAGAAACATCTCACTCTTAACTAAAGCAAAAAATGATACTTAACATTCATTATCATATAATATAATGACTACATTTAGCAAGCTTAATTAGCATGAAATCTTATTTAATCAAAAAGATTTAATTGGTGAGTATATATTATCTTATAATATTTGGTTGCTTGAGAATTACTATTAAAGACTGTAAACAGGATTAAACTTTGAATACTACATATTAAAACATCCGATTTTAACTTGTTTAATATTTTATATTAATAAAACATTTGACAAAAAAGGACAATTCCAGTTTTTCTCTATACCCTTTATATAAACAATGAAAATATATATGTATTATGTATTCTATCTATATAAATAATTTGTATTAACAAAAGTTAAGTCAATAAAATAAAATACACATATATCAAGGCTAAAGCTAATAATAATAAAAATAATAAAAACTCTTGCATCTCACCATATAAATTAAAATTATTTAACTCAACTTTCCATGTTCTAGTTTGATATTACAAAACTTAAACTATTAAATGAATTTCATTAAAATTATAAAAATAATTATTTAATAATTGAATTTAAAGTAAAAAAAGGGTCAAATTAATTTAAAGATAATTTTTTTTGTACTTTTAGTATAGAAAAATCTTATAACAAAAGGTTTAAACAATAATAACAAAAGAATAAAATTAAAAAACATAATACTCAATCAAGAACCATTCATCTTCGACTTCAATCTGTGTGATTTCATATCAATGCACATTATCAACCAATTTAAGTATGATAGATAAACCTTAATATAACAGCTAACTTAATATACAATTTTTATCAACAAATTTTTACTATAATTATTGTTATCAGATATTAGGTAAACAAAAGTATTACGACACTACCGGACAACATGTTCTCGTATATTTAAATTTAATTTATCATCAGCAACTTTTTTAAATATGACATATATTTAATATTTTACTTTCAAAAAATGATGAAATTCAGAAATATATATATATTTTTTTATAAAAATGTTTACAATATGTAAAATTTCTTAATAACTGGGTAATTAAAAATAATTTATATTCGATATTCATTATGGCTGCGAATTTAACAGTTTCCTGTAAAGTTTTCCAAGCACTCTTAAATGTTGATATACACGAGCTATGCAAGTTATCTGCCAAAGATATTCGACCAATTCTTCCTTGTTTAGTTAGGATGAGCCTTATATCATCTGCTGACAACATGGCTGATTATACTGATGGTAAAAAAAATATTCTAACGTTACTATCTGGCATAGAATTAGTCAATTCTATTGTAGCATTGCTATCCATTGACTTCCACTCTTTGGAAATAGATGTTAAAAAAGAACAATTATTAAGGTACCTTAATGAAAAATAGTATTAAAAATTATGTGTGTTTCAATATTGACTAATTTTATGTAGACAAAAGTTGGGAAGTACTCAAGCTGATAGTATTCTTATACATTCATTACAAAACCCACTTTCACTTGAATTTGAAAGAAGTGATTCTACTAGAAGGCTAAGGCTTGTTTTAAGTGAAATTCTCTATATTTCTTCACAGGTATTTTCTAAAGTTACAATGTAAATAAATATATATTTTATGAAATTTTTTTATAGATTCAAGAACATCGAGAAAAACAACACTGTAATCAATCTACCATTAATTCAGAATTTTATATAAAACAATCTGATTTATTTGATTATCCTGTTTATATACCAGAAGTTTGTGATGTATTAAATATTGCTCTTTCTGAACTACCAGCTATACTTACTGTTCAAGATATAGCTGAAGTACTTTTGCACGTTAAACATGGTTCAACATTTATTTGTTGGATTGTTGCCAATTTTCCTGATTGTTTTTATGATGGTATATTTAAAAAAAAAAGATTAATACCAAAGTTGTATTATTGCCAAATTTGTTCAAACATAGTAAAAATTATTCTTTCTAGTTACAATTGTTTGATGTAAAAATCTGAAGAAATTAATTAAAAAAAAAACTGATATCTATATCATAAAAATATCAAAAATTCAGTTCTGTACTACTCGTAGATTAAATTTTTTTTTAATGGCAATATATATTTTAAAATATATCCCATAGTTTAAAATAGCTATTTTTAAATATTAATTTAACTTCTAGTATGTACGAGTTTAATTCAAAACTCAGAGAGATATGAAGAAGAAAATGGTGGTAGTCGTATACGTATAGAAGTTTTGATTCAATTATGTGCTATGTACCCATCTGCTGCTCTTGTTGTGCGAGCAAAATGTGTAATATATTAGAGCAATATTAAATTTATAAAAAATATTTCTATTATATATTGTTTTTTATAAGGTTGAACTTAGTAAAATGCCAGCCTTAACTATTATGCTAACATTAGAACACAAAATTTTTGAAGTTCCATTTTTGGATAATATGTGTACATCAAGCAACAATGATCTAGTAACCTTTGTCTCAGGATTACTTCTAGGGAATGATCAACAAGCCAGAAGTTGGTTTTCACAGTTTATTAGACAAAAAGTATATTTATATTTTAAATGTTTACTTTTATTTAAACTTTAAATAATTAATTTATGGTGTTTAAAATAATATATAATAATAAATGATAATTTACAGAGAATCAAGGATTCAGTTAATATTGCTGTTCAGAATATGCGTGATGAATTATTATTACAGCTTCAAAATTTATTAAGAAATGTTAAAGATAATACATTACCTAATTCATCTGTTGTTCAAGCTAGTGTATTACTACGTCTTTACTGTGCATTAAAAGGAATTTCTGGGATCAAGTAAATTTTAAATGCATAAATAACCAACTCTTATTTCAACAACTCAGTGCAATAACCAGTTATCTATACTTTTTGTGAAATACATACTTTCAATTATTTTGTTAGAGAATAATTTTTTCAACAGTTTACTGGATTTTTTCAGCATATACATCTACTAGTAAAGCTAATATATTACAAATAAAGATCCCTTATATAATGAGTTTAGTACTAAAATCATTTAAATATTTTGCTTTTCCTGAGTAATTTCAAATATGAACATAACCGTTTACTACACTGCACTCGTCAAATTTTATCAGTTGCTTAACTATGGGTAGTGTTTTAAATTATAACCTCCTAGAATGAAAACAGTTCTGAAATTATAGGTATCTTTTTTGTTTTGCTGATTATGTTCATAATTTGGTACATTTTCTTTAAAAAAAACTGGGTTGCACATCTTAATTTTATTAAAATTATTAATTTTAAACCTTTCTTTTAAATATAGATATTAATAAAATCTATTTATTAAGATAAATATCTTCATTCTAAAACTACTCTAGTATTGATATTAGCCCATGGCCCTCTTTGACAATTTCATATGTTTTCTTTAAATAAATATACTTAATGTTATATAATATATATTTATAGTTAACTTTAAAACACAATTTTATTCAAAAAAAAAATTGTTTATATTGGGGGAATTTTTTTTGCAAATGGCCTCAAAAAGTTCATAGTTTCAGATACATAAAGTTATTTCATTTCTAGTTGGTTCCTATCTTTTAAAATATTATGTATTTCTCTTACAGATTTCAAGAAGAAGAAGTGACATCTCTTGTCAGTTTAGCCACTTGTTATCCTCCTTCAACTCCTGAAGGTGTAAGATTTGTGACCATTGCTATATGCATAATGATTTGTTGCAATACACTTTTAGCAAGTCCAGAAAATGAAGCTAAATGTGTACATTGGTTGAAAAAGTTGGCTAGTAGTGAATCTCCATTTTTTGGAAAGTAATGTCAACATTTTTTGGAATATAAAAAAATATTAAAAATGAAATAATGAATGACCAAGTTGCCAAAGCTATAGATCAATAAAAATATTAATGTATTTTTTTACTTTTTAGACCAACTGATACAACTGCAAGTTTTGGAGAAATGTTGCTGTTGATGGCTATACATTTTCATAGCAGCCAATTAACATGGATCTGTGATCATATGTGTAATACATTAGGTATGAGAATTAATATACGACAAAGTACAATGGGAAAAATGAAACAAATTTTCACTCAAGATGTTTTTCCAGAACAAGTAATAAATCTTATATTAATATATACCTCATTTACTATTATTTTACATTTTATTTTAGGTAGTTGCATCCAGAAGTGTTAACATACCAGTTACTCCAAATTTAAATGCTAACATGACAGGATTTTTACCAATTCATTGTGTATTGCAATTACTTAAAAGTCAAGCTTTCAACAAACATCGTGTAAATATTAAAACTTGGATTTATAAGTAAGTATTTTTTTTTTTTATACATTAACGGGTAAATTAGTTGCTAATTTGTTAAATTATAAAGCTATCAAACTATATATATATATATTAACAAAAAAATATGAAGGTAATATCCTTACAGGATGAAAATAAAAATAGGAAATATTAAATAAATTTGTTTGGTTTCAAACATTAGGTAAAACTTTTCTTATATTCATAACAAAAGCTTATGTCATAGTACATACTATATAGTTATAGAGTATAGCGATATATCCTGGAATTTTTAATGGAGTCAATACCAATTAAAAATATTTTTGGGTGATTTTTACTTATAATGTAGTTTTAGTATAGCCAATAGAGAGGCTCATCCCTTGGATGCTCCACTGGCACAATGTATATTATATGCTGTTGCTCTGTATAATTGAATATTATTCAATTTTCCAGAATTGACTCATAAATAACATTAGTATTGTTCACACTTAATAAAGCTTTACAAATCATTATTAATTATGATGTTTATACTCTGTTAAACTTAACCTTGAACAAATTTTCTTGTACCAATTGACATATACTTATGCTATACAGAGTACAGTGAAAATTGTTAATTTTTTTTTAAGTTTTAATTTTAATGTATTATACATTTTTTTACAGTCAAATTTGTGCTAGTGTTTCTCCATTACATCCATTATTACCGTCGTTGATTGAAGCCTATGTTACTTCTATACTAATATTACCAACTAAATCAACATTAGAAGTTGCAGTTAATCAGCCGTTAACAGAAGAAGAAATCATCAAAATATTTGGTGACAAAGTGTTTGATCAAACTAAAAATAAATCATTTACTGCTCATTTGCTCTTATTGTACTACTTACTTCTATATGAAGAAACTAGCATGTCATTAGCAGCACAGCAAAACAAGACACATCTAACAAGTTTTTATCGTTATAAAACTGAATTTTTAGCAGATATTCCAATTAGATACATAGTACAACAAGCAGAGAAAGAGCACCCTTACTCAAGTTTATTTTCTACATTGTTAAGATTATTGGCCACACATTTTCCTCATTTATCATTAGTAGAAGACTGGATGGAAGGTACATCAACAGAAATTCAATTTATATCCCAACATAAAGCTAAAAATATCACAGAAGAAATGATTGAAAGCGGTAAATTTATAATAGTTAATATACAAAATTTATATAAATATATAGTTCATTACTGTTTTTTTTTTTTTAGGATTAAGTATGATGGTCGAGCATCCTGAAAGAGCTGGCATTGTATTAAAAAGACTATGTGCTGAATTACCAATTAAAATTTGGCCTCTTGCTTCAACATTTCTGAAATTTTTGCCTCATATATTAGATTCAAATGTTTCAAGATATATTCAAGGTATACATTTTATTAATTGAATTATTACATTATTTTAACCAATTTTTATTTTATTTTAAAGAGTTGTATAAAAAAGTATGGCTTAGACTTAACACAGTATTACCACGTAATTTATGGGTCCTCACAGTTAAATCTCTACAACACAATAATGTAGTAAATTCTCTTAAAGAAGAAAATATTATGCAAGATCCACTTCAAGTTTTACAGTGTGATTCCAGAGTTTACAGGTAAACAAAGTTATCTTCGAGTTCAAGTTATTTAATTTAACACTTGTATATATTAATGTAATATAATATAACATAGTAATTTATTTATAAATAAATATTAAATCTTATTTATATATGTAACTAATTATTGGTTGATATTAATATTATAAATTTCTATTGAATGAATTTTATTAGATGTCCAACTGTTTTAAGCATAGTATTACGTGTGCTACAATCATCTTTAGCAGCATCTAGAAGCCATTTGTCACGTTTAGTCAATCAAAAGCTACTGGTTACTGGTCAGATAGCCAATAACCGTGAAGAATACAAAAATGTATTGACAGCTGCTCAAGATAGTGCTGCTATTCAATTATTACTAGAGGCTTGTTTAGAAACTGAAAATGATAGAGTAAGTTTATCTCAATAAATAATATTTTAAGTTTTACTTTTTTTTTATTTTACAGCAATCTTTCTCTAATATGATGACATTACGGGAAGTACGAAGCGTAGTTTGTTCATTTTTACATCAAATGTTTATTGCTGATCCTCAGTTAGCAAAATTAGTACATTTTCAGGTATTTTAAACAAATATGATAAAAATTTCATCATATAACTTTTTTATATAACAATATCAGTAATATAGTATATATTTTGTAATATTTTTTATACCTTTATTAAAATAATGATAGAATTTCAAAATAAACTAATGAAAAGTAATGCATATACGTACTATTTATTTATAGGGTTATCCAAGAGAACTCTTACCAGTTACATGTGTTGGTATACCCTCCATGCACATCTGCTTAGATTTTATTGCTGAGCTACTAAGCCAACCAGATTTTCAGAAACAAATATTTGCAATAGACCTTATTTCAAATATTTCTCAACAATATCCACTCCCTAAGTCGTTAAGTTTAGCACGTTTAGCCATTAATACTATGTACACATTTCTCTCAGGTAATTATCAATACTATACTTAGTGTAAAGTTTACTATTTATTTATTTATTCAACGGGATTGACCCTTATTATATAAAAATAAAGTTACAGAAAATGAAACAAAAAAAAAAACAGTAATACAAAAATAATAAACATTAAGAAAAAAACAAACATTTAAACAAAAGTATATAAAATAAATGTTTAATTGAAATTGAAAGAAGGGTTTTCATTAGCATTTTTCATTAAACGTTTAATTGGCTCATTATAAATATAATTAGAAGAACAGATGGGTATGAAGAAGGGAGCGTGATCTCTGGATTTTCTCTGGGGAGCTTTAAAATTAAATTATATATTATAATTATATACTATTATATATTTAATCTTTATTTTGTCATTATAGTATTAACTCAAGAAGATCGACGTGAACTATATATGCCTACTCTCCCAGCTTTAGTTAAAATATGTCAAGTGTTCCCAACACTAAGTGAAGATTGCTTAACATTTTTAAATCAATTGGGTCGTATGTGTATGTCTGTCACAGCAGTTCGATCTGATATATTTTTGCTACCTTCTGCAGCTGTGAGAAATGAAGATGTAGAAGAACCAAAATTAAGAATGAGAAGGGTACCAAAACCAGATATTTTTGATGAACGTTCAGATGTAGCTGTAGCTAACAAATTATTTTCCCAGCAAGTTGAAAATACTGTTAAAAAAATACTACAAAATTGTTTAGAAAGTAATGCAAGTGCTTAAACAACTTTAATATGGACTTAAATAAATGTAATTTATGAATAAATATAATCGTAATAAAATCAAATGAATGCAGAATGTTAATTTCAATTTTTATATACTTGTATTTTTTTGCAAACATTCATACCTCCAATTATGATTAGATTATAATTTTACATAAATTATTATTATTTTCTGATATTAAGGTATCTTGAAATATTTTAATTTTAAAAAAATTACTTCAGCCCTTTCTCATAAAAAATTTTAAATTATAACAAATACTTGTTAAAAATAATAATAACGCAACAAAAAAATAAAACAAATATTGTTTAATTATATAACTTGGATAAGTTATTTAAGACCAAATTAATATAATTTTTCTATAAATATATATTATATTTAAATGAAAATATATCTTGATTCCAAATACCTTATTAAAATGTTGTACATTTTGAAGTATATTAATTATATTAACAGATTCCACTTTTCAATAAATAGCATCATATATTTTATTTAAAAAAATTTATGATCCACAATAAAGTACTTTTTACATTACCTAATTATATACAAATTACAATTCAAAAAAGTACATTAAGTCTCACTGTTATCTTGATTTTCACTGTCATTAGAAGAATCACTGTCAGTTTTCATATTTTTAGATTTTTTTGCTTTTAGTTTTAAAACTTGCTTTCTTTTTAATCTTTTGGCTCTTTTTTTAGCTGTCCGCTCTTCAGCCATTTGTTTATTTTCAAGTATTTTTTGTTTATAAGCTTCTTCCAAAAGTTCCTATAAAATCAAAAAAAATATATTTTATCATTAACTTCAATAATAATACTTATTATAATTATACAACAATAATATACCTTTTCTGCTTTTAATTGAATATGCTTTTGTCTTGCATATTCCTTTCGCCTCAAATGTCTATAAACATGAAACTCGCCACTTCCAGCACCAGCACTCGATCCCATAACATTTCTTACAAAATCTGGCACATGAGGTGTTTTCTTTTCAGAACGAGGTTCAGGAATATAAACTGGTTTGTCCTAATTGAAAATCATAAATCAATTATAGTAAAAATTCATCTATTTTATATATTCAGTACAAATATTCAAAATATATTAAATACCAATTACTAAATAGTGTACTAATAAATATTTAATACATAATTACTTAGATAACACATTAAAGGCTACCTCTACTTATTTTTTAATATAATGTATAAATAAATAAATATCAACTATAATTAAATTAGTGGAATAAAAATTACAAAATATTCATACTGGATTTTTCATTAATCTTTCAAGTTTAAGCCGTTGTAAATCTGTGGCATTTTTGATAATATTTTTTACAATAGTAGGTTTTGAGTCTTCATCTTCTTTGCCGTCGTCTATCATTGTTTAAATTTAAACTAAAAAGTACAATTATTAGATATCCAACCAGAAAATACGATTGTAACTTGATTTCTGTAATTAATTCTTGCACAATATATTACACAGTAAAATAATTAAGTTTTTATAAAATAATTTTGGTTATTTGTAAATAGTAAATAAAATTAAAAGTGATAAAATAATTTTTATCAATACAAATATTATTCTTTAATATTACAGTGGGACAACCGTTGAATAAAAGCACCAAAATAGCAGCTAAAATCTTTTAAATAGTAAATATTACAAAGTTCGAATAATCAAAGATGTTTTCATTATTTTTTAAGTATACAGTTAAAAATACCGTCGTAAATTTCTAATGTAGCTACAACAAAATATTAATGAAATCGCATAGATATAAATAATGAATTAGATTGCTAACTGCTACATTGGACAGTTTTCGAATGAAGCCATTGTCTTTTAGGTCAAATATTATCATTCTCTAATAGATACTTTGTGTAAAAATTGTTATATTATCGTATCAAAAACGTTGTTGATAATAAAAAAATTGTATAGAGGTATAGAGATTAATAATATATACTACAGTAAATCATAACGGTCTCAACGACACGTTATAGACAAATGGTAAGCTTGTTCCTTATGATTATATTTACATGGTAACCATTAAAAAAATCGATAACAGCTACGTTTTTCTTAAATCAGAGCCCACGATTCGTAGATTACATAAGTTGTGAGTATACCTATTACCTCTTTATCGTATCTCATATAATTTTTAATCATGAATTAAATTCGAAAATTACATAGAAAAACTTAGTTAATTCTACCAAATTTGACTAGGAATTATATTTGTCTTGCTTAATCAATAATATTACATTCCAACTTGAAAAAACATTTGCTATTCAACTCAATAGTAAGTAATTTTTTTTTAATAACGTAATTTTTTGATTACATATGTTAAAATTAAATTACTTATAAAAAAATAATTAAAAATATATTCTCGAATAATTAACTATTGATATTACTATTTTTGGCAGTGTTAAAATTTCTATTTTAGCTTTATATTTACTCTTAATTTCAGATTCATTTTCTGTTTAATTTAATATACTTAATCTTAAAAATTACATATTATATCGTATGTAATTAATAAAGTGATAATATACTTTTGAATTAGCTAATTAAACTACTCAAAATTAACTAAGTTTTTAAGCTTAAATCACCTGATATATTTTTACAGCAAATATTGACAATAATTAAATAAAATGTTGTTGACCTTTATTTTATAATTCTTTAATTCTTTTTAACTTTTTTGGTAGTATAATTTAAAATTAGCTCAACTCTTTAGAGATCTCCTATAATTAAAACAGAAAAATGTATTATTTCATTTAAAAATTTTAATGTGAAATTTAAGATGATTTTAGATGAATATTATTAAAGCATTGTAAAATTGGGTGATATAAATTCAAGAATAATTTATTGTTGTTTAAATTATGTTAATTTTATTTTTTAACAATATTTGCAAAGTTCTTTTAAGCACATGTTTCTACTCTTCTGACAGTTCCTATTTATCTATTTTTACATTACTGATACTAATAAAACACCAAATTTAACTATTTTAATTTAGTTAAAAATTATTTTTATTTCCAAACTAAATTATATAAATTTTATAATTTATTATCTTGCAGTAATGGTGAAGAAACGTAAAAATGCTCTTAGGTCATCTGCTCAAGTTGTTGACTCGCCAATGAAGGAACCTAGAATTATAAGTAATATCCTTATACATTTGAAAAGACATGTTTAACTATTTTTAATTTTTATATTTAGGAGGTAACCAATTAGAAAAAGCTCGTAATAGTTTAAATGATGCTTTAGATATAATTGCTAAAAAAGAACAAAAAAAGACTGAAATTGTACCAGAAAATCTTACACCTGTGTAAGTGTTGTTTTAAAATAGTCTAAAAATCATAAAATATAAATGTAAACTTATAGAGTACTTATTTTACAAAATTGAATAGAGATGGAAATGAAAATAACAAAAAATCAAAAAAAAATGAGACTAAACAAGAAGTCAAAGATTCATTAGTATTAAAATTACGTGATCGTAGTATTGATTTAGCTTCATTTACTGAAAATACATCTATGTACACTATTTGTCGAGCATGGATAAAAAATGACCCTCTATCTGCAAGGTATGACAGCAGAGTATTAAAATCTAAAATTTATAAAGTAATAAATTTATGATATTCATAGACAATCTAAAAATAAGAAAACTGATGTTTCTGAACGTTCATTTAAAAGTGACAACGATTCAACAGTTGTTGAAGACTATGTGTATAAATTACCTACTCCAAAAATTAAACTAGAAATTGGAATTGATGAAGAATGTTTTATGCCTTTAGACTTGCCAAAAGACACTTTAACAACTTTAGATGTAAAAATTGTAAGCTTCAAATAATCATTTACCAAAAACTGCTTCTTATCTGTTATTATTTATTTAATTATTTCAAATTATAGAATCCTGATGAAATTGCTACTGTGAAGGAACTATTAAATGAACATCGTAAACGATGGCTTTATGTAAGGCAAAAGTGGATCTCTTTTAGCAACAAAAATGAATCCCGTTATGTGATGTCAAAAAATATATTGACAGCTATGTTAAACAAGTGAGTTGTGATTGTCACAGGCGCACATAAGACTGTATAAACCTAGAATGTTGTATTAAAATAAAATACAAAAAAAATTGTGTAAAAACGGGTGATTTAAAAGTCTTCACTTGATTACAAGTTAATACAACTCGGTAAGCATTTAACCAAGGTTAATTATCCATATATTCCTAGAAAGATAAGATAATCTAGGTCATTTCAATTACTAGTAAATGTGTCTGGTGATCAATTATAATATTCAATACACTCCATCCCATTAGTGACAAAATGGAGTTTCTACAATAGAAATTGTTTTGAGTCCTTCAATTTAATCTATACTAGTCAACCATAACATTCAGTTAAATTTTTGAACCAAAGAATAGAATAGAGGTCACAATGAAAAATTATACTCTCAAAAATGAACATTACACATACAGATGTCTTAGACCTAGCTAATAATGCTTATAACTTTAAATACAATTATTATTTTGCTAAAAAATAAAAAATTTCAATAATTATTAATTTCTTAGACTATGTTTAAAACATTTTGTGAAAGCATAAGAATTTTTTTTTTTTAATTTTTCAAAATAGCAATTTTTAGTCTTTTTCTTAGAAAACAAATATTGGTTCAATAAAAATTTTATAATGAGTAATTATTGAGTTATAATCATTTAAATACATTGAATGGATATGTGGTGAGGGCGAGTGGAGCTTGTATTAGTGGATGTATACTCTGCCCAAGTTACATTCCCTCTTTATGTGTTTAATGCTTCCAACTTAATGAGTACTTGTCCTAAAATTGTTATTGCACACAATTTTTTTTATTGATGCTTTTTATTTTATTTATAAATAATACAAATTATGTTTTAAACATAATTTAAAAAGACAATTATTAAAAAAGAAATCCAACAAAATTATAATTGTATCACAAGTTAAAAGCGTTATCAGTTAAGTCTAAGACACTGTATAGTATTATCTTGGCTTCTAAAATAATATATACATTTGTGATAGTTTACCTTTGGGGTACATATTAAAGTAAATCCAAAATTATCCTTTGGTACAAGGGAAATAGAGCTTAAATAAATTTGATATACTTTTAAGGAAAGAATTTAAAAAATTTGAAAACATTTAAGATAAATACTTATTTATTTTGATAATAATTGAAAAATCATTTATTTTAGTATTATACTATTTAAAAATGTGTAATATATGTTAACTTAAGTTCTATTTTCTACCAACTAAAGATTTAATAAAAGTAAAATGTTGACAATATACTTATTTTTGTTTCAGAGATAACAGTATGTGACTAATGGGTATAAGCTTAATGAATATTAGTTTTGGAATAAGTTAATAAATATTAGTTTTTAATTTTTGAAAAAATCTTCATTTTATATTTTAAACTAAGTAATTTATAAACTTAATTTTTTAACATAAAATTATACTTAAGTGTACAAATAAATTAATGTTTTTATTTCAAAACTTCTATAATGAATAATATTGTCTAAAACTTTAACTTTAGAAATGTATTCAGCTAAAAATAATTTTTTTATTGGACATCACATTTAACCTTCTCGTTAAATTATCATAATCTTACATATTTATTATATTTTAAACATTATTAGGCATAGAAGTAATTTGAGGAAAATATTTAGTTCTAATTTAATTTCTCTCTGCTTAAAAAAATCAGTTTATGTAAAAATGAATTATAAAAATAACATGTAATTTTCATAATCTTAGAGAGGCTATGACAGATTTTAAGGAGTAGCACATATGTTATTAGATAAATAAAAGATCCTTACAACCTATCTAATGTATTTCATATCTTATACATCATAAAACATTAGAATAATTTAAAAATAAAAGCTTTTCATATTAAAATGTATCAAATTTTCTTTCTAGTTCACTTTTGACTGTAAGACAAATAACATATAACTTATCAAAATAAATATTGGAAATTATAATGATAATATAGTATAATATGTAACAATTTGATCATGAATTCTAACTATACGTATAGCTATCTAAATTATTAATTAAAATATTATTTTATAAAGCATCTAGAACAAAGAACCAAGGTGACTTGATAAAAACATTCACAATTGAATTTAAGGTTTGACATATATGTAAATAGTAAAATATAATATCTTCAGAGTCCAATAAACCAATGTAATATAATTGTATTCAGAATAATTATCCCATTAATTCATTTTGCATATATTTATAGAGTGTTACTGACCTTTTTTGTTTTGGATGCTCCTAACAACAATCAACATATGGTTTAGTTAAATAATTTTTTTTTTTTTTTTAAATACTTTCCAGTAAAAAAAATAATTTTAAATCATTTCAAAAACATTAAATCAGAAATTTAAATAATTTGACATTTTCATAATATGAACTGAATTATTAATAATACATAATTTAAAGTTTTAAATAACACTAAATTGTATGTCATATAAGGTTACACAATATATAATAATTTTTTTTTACAAATATAATAATAATGGATGACAATAATATAAAAATATATCTATATAACATGATGAAAATAAAATTATTCAAAATTAGACATAATTATAATTTTAACAGTAAAACTTAACATAAAACCCTGTTAAGTGAATCAAATAAAAAATCATTTGTTACATTATTGAGGTAAATATTTTAATATTTTAAATATCACATTTATGGTAATTCATTTATCTCTTAGTTTTTTTAAAGCAGTAGAAATATCAACTTTAGCACCAACAAATTCAACTAATCCTTGAACTGTTAAAGCAGTAGCAACAAATTGTTCAGCTTTTATTAACCACTCAGCATTTGATATTTCATTGGTCTATAGAATAAAAAAAAGTTACCCATAATTAAATATAGTTTAATATAATTTATTTAACTTATAATAAAAACATACTTTATTCATTTCTTCTTTATTAAATTCCCCCAACTCTAGAATTATAGATCCTAAAATAAACAAATTATATAAAATATAACAAACGAGTATATGTTTTTTCTATAGTTTACATAAAAGCTTAAATACAAACATCCTGATTTATTAAAAAGAATATATTTAAAGTATATAATATTTTATTAAAGATCAATAACAATTTTTGAATATTGATATAGGCCGTTTTTTTTTTTTTGCGAAAATTCAATATTGATATTGTATTGAAATATCACAAAATTTTGGATATCACTTTGAATGAGTTTGTCAAAAATAAAATTTTAAGTTTGATTAAAATTTTATATTGATAAATTATACCTGTTTGAATGTCACATTAGTTCTGACACATATATTTTAAACACCAACATTATGTAATTTTTCTAATTTATTAACTATTAAGCCAAGATAGTCATTGGCACCAAAATAGTCTTTAAAAATATTGGATGTGCAATATTTTAGTAGTCAGCACCAATGAAAATAGTTAGCCTTATGCTTATCATCAATATTTGTTATTGAGTTTATTTATAATCTTGGTTAACAAAATAGGGTGGATAGTGTATATATACATATATATATATATTTTTTTTTAATTTTTATTACAATTAATTTTTACGGATTAAATTTTTCTTAGAATCTTTTATCTTTATTAGTCATAGAACAAGATACATCTCTCCCATAATGCTACAAATTTTTAATAATATCGAATGACTAAGATTATTTTTAAAAATATACTAAAGTTCTTTTTTAGAAGTTAAATTTTTCATGATTAATTAAATAGTGTGGTACTATATTATTGTAATATAATTATGTAAAATATAGATTATCTATTTATCACAAAATTGATGTCAAAAAAATAACATCAGACCCCAAGTATTTATAAACTTAAAATCGGAGAATAATAAATTTAAAAATATGTACATTTTTAGTCAAATAAGTTCCTGCAGTAAGCAATTGAAAATACAAACTATTTACCAAAATTTATATAGCCATCTCACACTAATGCAGCCCTGGTGATATAATGAAATATTAATAATGTATATCGATTAATTTCAAACTTAAGAGATCCTACATGCACAAATATAAAATAGTATAATTAATATCGTCATCAATACAATGCAAAAAAAAATCTATAAATAGTGTTTAATTTTAAGAAATTGGTAGATTATTTCAAAAGCAAAATTAACTCCTATTTTTTGTTCTATTTCAATTGCCATTTGCGCATAGAAAATAGGTTATCAGAACAATTTTTTTTTTTTAACTTGGAGTACATAATTAAAGACGCATCATTTCTAGAACATTTTCAAAAGTTAAGTTGAAAAAGTTGAGTTTTCTAAAATACTTGCAATTTTTTCAATTGCAATGTCTAATATTTAATAAATCATATTATACCCATTTTTGAAATATTATTATGCATTTCTTGATCTTTAGAAGTCTTTCCAATAATATCGTACAAAGTTTGACATAATGCAACAAAACAATCTTCTGACATTGGCGGTAAACAAATTGGAGGAGTCTTAGATGATGGTGTCCAACAAACAAAACTTCTTAATAATTTTAAATCACATAAAAGATTATCTAAAAAAAATCAATTATAATTTTGATTTAAGTGAATAGTTATAATTTTTATATTATTTTAAATGATAAAATCAAATTTTTGTAAAAAATAAAAAAAAACGTAATAAACATACCACCATCATTTGGAATAACAGCAACATTTGCATCAAAGTATTCAGCTGCTTCAGACGCTATTTCTGCACCAATTTCTGAATCATCTATCAGAAAAAATACTTAATTTAATTAAAAAAAATAAATATTTAAAAATATATATACTATTTATAATTTACTTTGATCAGTTAAGGTAGATTTTTCTTTAACACATAGAGGTGGCAAGTGAAGTAAATACAATATTTTAAATCGAATTGAAACATCAGCTGTAGACGTTAAACCTAAAGCCATTGTTAATTCCCTGAAGTTCAAAAAGCCATCATCGTTCATATCCATCAACTAATAAAATAATTAATAAAAATTATCCAAATAAATAATTTTAATGTTTTAAAATTAAATTTTAAATAATTCATCTAAAACTAACTAAAAAGTTGTAAGTTCAATATAATTTGTAAGACCAAAATTTAATCATGTCTCTAGAATAAAATAATTATTTTTTAAATATACTTATAACTAAATCACTTATTATTCCACTAAATATTTTAGTAATAAGAGATAATGTTAATTAGGGTAAATATAAACTTATATAATAATTAAAAATTTTTTTAGCTTCGATGCGAAGCTGAGAAGGTATTAATTTTACCATGATGTGTTTATTTTTTTTTAGCTTCGATGCGAAGCGGAGAAGGTATTAATTTTACTATGATGTGTTTATTTTTTTTTTTATTTTTTTTTTATTTTTTTNATTTTTTTCTATTTAATAATATTTATTTCAAACTTGCAAGTTGAGTTAAAAGTTATGGTAATAAATTCATTTTTTTTTTATTAAAACTTTCACTTTAAAGAACAAAAAGAAGTAGGTTCAAAATGATTACTTTTAACATATTAAAAATCAATAATAATTTGAAAATAATTAATTATAAAAATTATATAATATATAATTAAAATAATTACTAATCTGGATATAATTAAGGAAATAGGAGTTGATGTTGGGTTGGGTTGGTTACATTTTTAACTTTATAATGCTATAACTCATTGAAAAGTGTACGAATCAACACAATTTTTTTATGAGAAATAATATTTTTTAATAATCCCTTTTTCATTCGACATACTTTATCTTAATCAGGGTATTAATAAGAAACTAGCAGATAATGTAGCTTTTGTAATTATCCACCAATTTCTTAGAATTAAACACTATCTACTGATTTGCATCGAAGCGTTTCTTATGATAGTGATTTTAATCACTGTCAGATTAAATCTATACTGGACCCAACTATGCAACATCCCCACTATGCCGCGACCCCACTGTGCTGGGTTTTTTTGATAAGAACTTGTTTTTTTATTATTATTTTAATGTATTATTTTTTATTTTATAACACTAAAATATTAACTATGCGCACAATGGACCAACAGGTCTGAATGCATGGGCATTATGTCCACCTCGATAATAACTAAAAAATATTAACTATACATTTAAGAATTAAAACAATCCAATGAAAAATAATATCAATTTAATATTCTAATAAAATTGAAAAATTTACAATTTCTTAATTTTATACATTTATCCTACCACCACTTTACCCTAATATTTCTTTAATAATTCAGTAAGTTACATAGCCTGTTAATAGTAACTTCAAAAAACTAATAAATAATAACCAAAAGTACATCACATTAAAATAACATTATGATTAAAAATGTAGGGCTATTCTGTAATATTTAGAAATTAATTTTAAATTAGTTACCTTAAATAATGGAACACTCAGTCTATCTGCACAATTATGTCTAGAAAATGGTGATATAGCCATAAATAAAGATTCAAACAAATGAAAGTCTATTTTATAAGCTTCATAAGGTTCCATAGGGGTTTCAGCTTTAGGAGGTTGAAAATGAGTCCTCTTTCTTACATTAAAAACTTCTTCTCTTACGAATTTCAGTAAATCCTTTAGTGGTATTCAAAAATCAAAATATTTAAATATTAAACATTTTGAAATTTAAAATTAAAAAACGACAAATAAAGAAATCTTGAATAATCAATAAATTATAAAATATTAACTTTTAAAAATGAAAACAGTTTTACCATTAATTCATTAGATGAAAAATAACCATCTGAATTCAAAGATCTGACTACATTCTTTTCATTTCCATCTTCTAAGGATTGAACTACTTTAAGCCTATGTAAAACTCGAAGATTCTCAATGGTAGAGCTAGTGACAGAACCAAACTTTTTATGGCCATTCTGAATCAACTCTTGAACTGAAACACTCTATTCACAAAAAATAATCATTTTTCTATAATTCTATCAAAACATTATTAAGTTCAATCAATCGACTATATTATTATTCTCTTTCAATCTCTTTATGTACAAATATTATTCAATTAATCAACAAATTACTTTTAATTTTACTTAAAATAATATATAGAACTACTTGCCCAATCATAAAAAGTATCTAATGATAAACATTTAAATTACCCTATCAATTTTTTCTCCATCCTTATAAATATTGCTATTCTCTAACTCTTCGTTAAAAATGCCTGTTAAGTAATTACAGAGTGTTTGCATAGCTTCACCATCATCACGACAACAAGCTAAACGACTTTGGTTCATTTCTAAAATGGATAAAGCTACCTAGAAGTAAAATAAAAGTAATCCTATACATTATTTAAAAATTAGACTACTTAATAAATTATATTACCTGAAATATAACTTTGGCTCCATCAAAAAAAAACCAATCAACTATGAATATGGCACTCTGATAGGGCATTACACTAACAATATAATTAAAAACTCAATTTTAAAAGTTCAAAACAAAATAATCAGGATTTTAAGAGAACAATAATTGGTATTTTCACAAGAACGGTCTAATTACAATATACGTAAGCCCTGGTCACTAACTTAAAAATATTTTGTAGACTAAAAAAAATACTATATAAAAAGTTTAGATAAAAAAAAAAAAAATAGGTTTTCAAAATAAGTTTGTAGATCTTTTATTTAACATAAACCCTAGAAACAGTGTCTAATTGATACATAGAAGAGAAGAATACTGAGACAATTCTTGTATAAAAAATAGTAATATTTTACTACTGAAATTCTAAAAATAAAAATAAACAATTAAAATGAATAAAAATTTCAACACTTAAAAAAGTTAAAATAATACTTAAACAAAACATATAAATAATAAGTTTGTTTTTCTTGGTAAATTTTTAAGTTGGCTTAGATATTATGAAATACAAAACTTAAAGATTTTTAAAACTTCAAACAAGACTACAAAAAATTAATATTTTATTCAATTAAAATTAATGTTTTTAGTTTTACCTAAGAAATATTGTCAAAAACCAGGACAGTGATATCATTTGTATTAACCCAAGCCTATACAAAATATCATGTATCAGTGGTAAATGTTTTGCTATTAAATTGTCCATAACTCCTTGATCAACTAATGCTCCAACTACTTTATTATTATAATAGTCAGGTAACATATTTTCACAAATACATGCTAATTGCCAAAAAGCCTCTTCTTCAGAACAGTATATCAGTAAAACTGATGCCACAATATTCATAGCTTGACAATACCCTATTAAAATATTAATTATAATTAAAATTATTTCCAAAAAGATTTTTTATATATTTACCAATTTGTGGGTTTTTAGTAGCATAAGCAGTAAGAACTCTTCGAAGGGCATCAATACCAATTTCTGATTGAAAAGCAGGATGTTCTGGTAATGATCTATGCAGATCTCTTTCAATTTCATCATGAGATATTGATTTAGTTTTGGAAGCAATATTAACTAATTCTTCATACAGTCCAGGGTTAGCTATCATATCATGATAAGCTCCTATTTATAAATCATAAAATATATACGTATCAAGTAATTTTTGAAGAAAATTTAGAATATTTTGTAATATATTAGTAACTTAAATACCAGAAAATGTTAGCCATAAATTTGATCGCATTGAATCTGGTATACCAGCCAATACTAATTTAACTAGTTCTTTAGTTTTATACATAGAGATCCCTGTACCATGGTCTTTAAAGTACTCATTCCATGCAACTTCTTTTGCCCTCTGATAGATTTTAATAACTTCATCACTATGTTCTTTTATTGGGAATGTAAGCATTAAAGGTTTCATCATGCTCCAATCAGATTTTGGAACATTATCTTGACTTTTGTAACATTTATGCCTTTAAATATATATATACAGAGTGATCAGTTTATCATGAACTACTTTATTACTCCCAAAATAAATACAACAGGAAAAAAATTGTTGTTTTTTTTATTTACTTATAATACTATACTTATTATTTATACTTACTTTAAATTGTTAATAACTTCTGAAATACTGGTCCAAAATTTATTATCAACCAGTTATTTGCTTAATTAGATTATTTTCTATTTTTAATTTACTATTAAGTAAGTTTATTATATATCTTGCCATTCAAAAAAATAAAGTTGACACCTCTAAGAGTTATAAGGGATGATTCTAAAAAGTAATTTATAGCTGATAAATCAAGAATAATAAGTAAAAATAAACTAACATTTTTTTCCCCATCTTATTTATTTTGCAAGTAATCAAGTAGTTTAAGAAAAACCAATCACTCTATATATGTAGAATGTAAAACATGACATATAAAAGGAACATGCAACAAAAATATAAACAGTAATAATGAACGTCTTTATTATTTATTATTCCTAAAATTTAATTAACGCATAAAATTAATGCATTAATCAAAAAAATAATAACTCATCAACATCTTCTTAGCCTCTATATGAACTATAAAGGTTGGTTCTACCTTGGAGATTTGACAATATTTTTATATTAGCTATCATATTAATACAACCTCATCTATCTAACTGATAGAGCCAGTATAGGGCAATGTTAAGGTTCCTGTATGGCATCCATCCAGGAACCAACAGTGCACTTGAACATCAGTGATTTACTGAATATTTTAAAAATAATAACTACTACTAAAAATATAAAAAAAATGCATGTCAATTAATATTATAACTAAAATATACATACGTTTTTAAATTGCCAAGTAATTCAGACATTTTTTTTAAAATGAAAGACCTTTCCATTATATGTGAAAATATAAATACAGGTGGCTTATCATTATCTTTTGATGTCTTCAATGTAACAATGACTGCATTATCAAATGATGGATCATTTGTATTATCTAACTTTTCAACTTGTGAAACATCCCGTAAAGGTATAACAACATTTAGAGGATCTTTTGACTAAAAAAATAATAATAAGTTATAGCTAAAAATGTTACAAGTTTTATTTATCACTTACTTTACTGTTAAAGCACATAAAATTTTGAGATAAGTATAATTGACCCCATATATGCTTTTTATTAAATGGAGTGAACAGCATTGTATTACTGACTCCATCTAATTTTTCATTCTGAGGTAAACGAAATAAAAGTCTATATAATTCAGACATCGCCCTTGCATCCAAATCACGTTTAACAAATGATTGTTTTTTTGGAACATGTTTACTAATTACAAAAACAAAAAAAGTATATTTAAAAGAATTATTTTATTTTAAACAAAAATTAGCAAGTTAATAAAGTTATTGTGTTGACTAAGTTAGATCAATTAAACTTAATTATATAAGCTTAAAAATACAAATTATTATTAGAAAATATTTAACTAATTGTGTTTAGAATTAAATTACAATAAATACAATAACTAAACTAATTTATATATAAGTTTTTAATTTTTAGATTTTACTATGAATTATAATCTATGAATATTAAATGAAAAAAAAATAGTTCTTCTATGACCTACTCGATTAAATTTTTTAAATAACTAATCGATTATTAACTAATTAAGTCAAAATATAATCGGTAACACAGTAGTATTTGCCTTAGGTTTCAAAACTCCGTCACGGGCAGCTTCATTTGCCGAACGAAAGATCAGTTTGGTAATTGAAATCACCATCCCTCTCTACGGCAACAGACTAACCGCCCATTCCGGAGTATAAATGGTTAAGAAATCTTTTTCTTTAGGGAAGGCCGCTATGGCCACAAATAGGCTGATATAGCGATACAAAAAAAAAAAAAAAGTCAAAATATAACTGATAAGTTCTAATATTAATTTTAAAAAATAAATAACTACTTGAAATTTTTAAAAATTTAAGTCAAAATATTGACTGTATTATATAAAAAAAACTATTAACTACAATAGAAACGAAAAAAAAAAATAATTTCTCATTAAGTAATAATTAAAAATTTATAATAAGCTTATTATAAATTATAATTTGAAATTCACCAAAGTTTTTGAAGAAGATTGTGATCTTTATCAAACCAGACATCATTAATTATTCTGGAAAAAAACACAAGTTAAAAAAAATTTAGTGCCAGTACTTCATTGAACATAAATAAATTCATATAAGTATTGTAACAGCAAATTTTTTAAATTATCATAGTAAAAATACAAATATCAACAAAGGATATACATTCTCTTTGTAAAGTTTGTTAAATTAAAAAAAAGTGTATAAGTTTTTGGTTGATATATCTTAAATGTTGTATAGAAGACTTCCAGTTGCAAAAGAACACATTTCAAAAATTTTTTTTTTTGTAATTTTATTTTATCTTTTATCTATTTATAAACAAATTTTTGGACATGCAATCTTTGACAACTGGACAACTCATATATTTATTATAATCATTAATGGGTGTAAACTTTTTAAAGAATATGAATACATTAAATTAATTATACAATAAATTAATAAACCATATAATTATATTTTTACCCCACCCTCCAAAAAAATCACAAATCATAAAAAATATGCTGTATAATTAAATTATAATAAAATATTTACCCTTTCATTGCTAAATTAACAAGTTGTTGCATTAATGCATATGCTTCTGATTTATGCAGGAACATTGAAAAACAATACTATAGAAAAAATTTAATTACTATTATTAGTTTATTTTCAAGTAAATTTAAAGGTATAAATATAACCATAATATAATTTCAAAGTTACATTTTATTCTTATTTAATTCACCCTTATTCTCTTTTACAAAATTCTTACTGTTCTATTATCTCTTGTTGTTACGGTAATTGAATCTGATAACAAAACATTATTGCTCATTTCTAAATTCACTATGTCAGCCCATCTTATTGCTACTTTTTGTTCATTTCCTAATATATAAGAATGAAAGCATAGATACTCTACAGATAAATAAAGCCAACCTTGATGTGGAATCTTGCCCCTCCAAAAACTAAAATTGTGTTCAAAAAAATTATCATATGTTATTATTATCGAGACATTTTTGAAGAAGTACCTGCATGAATAATAACAAACTAATGTACTATCACGGCAGACATTAAACAAACGATGAAATTTTATTGATGCATCTTTAAATGACTGAGAATCTTCATCATCAATAGTTCCTGATTTTTTAGTAGCAATAAGACTGTCAATTTTAGTACAGACAAAACTAGATATTTCTTCTTCATTATCAAAAACTTTTAAATTTAAATTGCTATGTAACCATTCCCAATCTTCAAGTATTTCTTTTTCAGTTAATGCACATGCTATTTCTATAAAAAAACATATTCTTCAATTGCAATTTTATAAAAGAAAATGATTAATTTTTTTTTTTTAATTATATAAAATAAATACAAAAATTATCTAACCCTCCTCTACATAAAAAAATTAATAAACCTCTATGCATATTATTTTGTATAAAAATAATATTTACTAAACGATTAAAAATCTTTATAACATTAATATGCTTTAAACATAGACTAAGAAGGCAATAATAATTTTAAAAAAATTTTAATAAAATTATAATTGTATCAAAAATTATAAGTGTTGACAGTTAGGTTTGAGACATCTTGAATACAAAAAATTTTTTAAACAATAATAAATTTTCAAGATTACTTCAAAAAAAATTTCACTTACAATCAAGCAAAAATTACTTTGATAAACATTTCAAACATACAACGGAAAAACAAAATAATATTTGTTACTTTTTATACTTAATTAAAAAAAAAAAGTTATACCATAATAAACTTCTGATTTTGGCGTCTGATGTAGAATCCTATAAGGACATGGTTTAGTGTCAAATATACTATCAAAAGTTCCCATCAATAATGAAGAGAGTTTTTTGCCTTGTCCATGTCCTATACGGTGTTGCAATACAAAATATAAGCTATTTTTTTCACTTTGCCTAAAAATCAGAAATTAATAATTTATAAAAAAAATAGTATACAAACTACATAATGTTAACACATTTGATTTCATTACATTACCAAAAAGTATGAGGTATTAAAATCTCCTTTGGCTTCACCCACATTTTAAAAAGTATTTTTCTTCAAATAATTAAAAATTCAACAAATAAGTAATATTTAAAAGAATTTTATTGCTCTTTCATATAACAAGACACCGCAAACAGATTCACATTTAACTTGAAATATTATGTTCATTTTAAGACAATGACAAAAATTAGATTTCTAAAAACACCAAATTATCTATTAGTCACTATTCAAACAAAATATAATACTTAGACCGATTTAATGTTAAAACAACTAGGCAAAAAAAAGTACTCATAATATAGATGCAGGCTGAAATACTATTATCACTTTTGTTATCAAACAGTCTTATTTTCAAATTTCAAATCCATTATCTATTTTTATCAGCAATCAACTGAAAATTCAGTAGAAAAATTAGTTATTAGATATTTCATTCGATATGCCCAACGAGTAAGGCAGTAACTAACTTTTAGGATATCGAAAATAAAAATTACTCTTGAAGTACACGCTACATGTTAATCAATTTTTTTAGTTGTTTAATTACGAATTTTCGATATTTTAATGAAAGTTATGAGAATAAAACCTAAATTCAAATACCTCAAAATTGATTTTTTTGAGTCACCGTCTTATTCGTTGTGCATAGCGATTAATTGGTTATACAATTATAATTCAATGAAAAAAAAAAGTGAATTTTTACTAACAAAACTTTCCTTATTGTTTTATTTGTCTTATAACCATCAACTTCACTTCTTTTCATACAAAATTTGGGTTTTCATTTTATTAATATCCGAATTCATTTAAAATTTTATATTTTTTCATATGCTTTAACTGAAAATATTTTCATTATCCTTTCTTTAGCCTCTATCCCAACTATTTAGAGTCAGCTCTACCTTATTAATTTGACAGGGTTTTACACTGACTGTCAACCTTATTATAGTTAAGGGAAACAATAAAGGAGCAAAGTATGTGTCACTGTTAAAGTTCTTGTATTGTCAACTATATAAGAACAGCACTAAGGTAGCATTGAATGATCCACTGCGCCACACAACACATTAATTATTGTATTATAAATATAAAATATAACCATTCAATTAATTAAAATAAATATATTCCAATGATTCTGAATTTATTAGATGAATTGACTGCCCACTTGTGTCATAGTAGTGTTTATTAATTTGTTTAATAACTATTACTAAGATTTTAATGAAAAATCCGTATTCTATTATTTAAATTATTAAGCTTAAGTAATGAAAACAAATTGCTACTATTTTTTAAATCTAATGAACATAGTAAAACAGTAAAATTTAAAGTTTTAAAATTAGAATTGCAAAATAAAATTGTATTTAGTGTTATATGCAAGATCCATTATTATAAAACTCCTTGAAAAGTTTTACAAAGTTCAGTTGACAGATGTACACATAATTTATTAAATAACTAAATATATATAAAAGTACATTCATTTTAACAATTGACTTTATTTATTATGTGATTACTACTATAAACTACAACAGGAAATTTTTCATTATTCAAAACATGAAATATCAAGTAAAGGTGTATTGTTTTTACAATGAAATAAGTAAGTACGACAAAGAAAATTTCTCACAAAAAAAAAAAATGATAATTTATTTGGCTTAATTTACTTATAAATCTAATAAAATATATAAAATTCATATAAATTTTAATTTTTTTTGTGATAAGATTCTAAACATTTTGAAGCTGATTTTACTTATTAACTTTATCAAAATATTCCTTAGCTTGGTTGGGATCCGGTTTGATTGTTGGGCTGTTAGGTTTCCAATTCATTGGGCAAACTAAAATAAATTTATTAACATTAATACTTCAATATGTTTAAAAATACTAAAATACATAGATATTCTTATAAACCTACCTTCTCCGTTTTTATCAACAAATTGAAAAGCCTGAACAAGCCGTAAGACTTCATCTACATTTCTCCCAACGGGCATATCATTAATAGTAATCTGTCTTATAGTTCCCTAATATTGTATAAATTAAAAAAAATAACTTTAATTTAAGTATTTAACAAAAAATGAGAAGAAGGGTAAAATATTACTGTAGGGTCTATAATAAAGAGACCACGAAGTGTTACACCATCAGGTTCCACTAAAACATCATAAGCCTTAGCAATTTCTTTGTTAAAATCAGACAATAATGGATACTTTAAACCACCCAAACCACCATGCTGAAAATACAATTAAATTGAAATATAATATTAAAATGTTGACAAATATTTGTATAATACTGATACACTAAAATGTATTTTATAGTTAAACAAAAATTATATGATATACTTAAAAATATATATTAAAGATCAAATGATGTTAAATATGATTTACTCAAAATTAAACTTAAATTAATAAAAAAGGAAGAAGTAAAATCAATTAAAAATTATGAAAACAAAAGTCTAATATAATATAACAAACCTTTCTAGGAGTGTTGATAAATGCTAAATGTGAAAAATGTGAATCGCATGAACATCCAATAACATGTGCTCCAATTTTAGTAAATTCTTCAATGTTATCACTAAAAGAAACTAATTCTGTAGGGCATACAAATGTGCTAAAACAAAAAAGTTTAATTCAAAAAATTTGTTAAAAACAAAATTATGTCTATAGATAAACTTACAAATCTAAGGGATAAAAAAACAACACTACATATTTTCCTCTAAAATCATCCAATTTTATAGTTTTTATTTCTCCATTAACAATTGCTTTAC
Organism: Daktulosphaira vitifoliae; assembly: GCF_025091365.1. Taxonomy (NCBI): domain Eukaryota; kingdom Metazoa; phylum Arthropoda; class Insecta; order Hemiptera; family Phylloxeridae; genus Daktulosphaira; species Daktulosphaira vitifoliae. The sequence continues at coordinate 10,983,013 of NW_026099574.1, read as the reverse complement.
CTTTAAATGATGGAGCAGGATCTTGAACTTTAACATTGTGAATATGAGATGTTCCTAGATGAAAAATTATATATAAATTATAATTAAATTTTTTAATTGACGAGAAATTATTTTTTCAATTATAACATTTATTTATCCTTTAGAAAAATTTTATTACCAAAAGGTCGTATTAAAGAATTTGCAGCAATCCGGTTTACTTTTGCACTATTTTTCATGGTGTATTGTGATAAAGTACGCTAAAAAGTAAAACATCGACTATAAAGTAAAATTTTCTATCAAGCTTAATCACAAATTATAATTTGAACTTACTGTCACAACAGATGAAACTAATTTTTTGAACATTTTAATGTTTAAATACGACACAAGTTAAAGAAGTCAATAAGAAGTGTTTCATATAATTGAAAATAACAGTAATATTATATATTGTTTAAGTTACGTAATTGAAGAAATAGGAAACCAAGATCGTAGATATATAATGTTGAAGTGAATGTTGACTAGCTGTTATCATGAATCATGTTTTTTAATAATATTTAGTCAGTGATAAAATGGCACAGTGACACAGGGAATACTTTATTTTAAACTTTCTTTACATTGTTGAAGTTCATGGGTAATTAATTCATTACTTAATTTAATTATTTAACGCGAATTTTATTTTTGATTAAAAACCTAAAATTCGTTATTAGTTTAATTTTAATAATAAACGTTAAGAAATATACCGAATTACGTAATAGTAAATAAATTAGGACATAACTTTGATTTAAATAAACCTATGTAATTACCATTACAGATTGTTCTTAGTTTTTTTGATGATGAAATATTTTTTGGGTTTTTCAGAATTTACCTTGATACTGAACCTAAGAGTAAAAATACGCTTTATCTAATTGGTTTAAGAATGACCATCTTACCAAATTTCCAAACTAGATCATTGAAATAGGTTGTTCGATTTTCATATATTTATAATTTTATATTTCTAGTATACTTTATATAGTAAGCTTTGTGAACATATTACATAAGGCTAATTTGACTCGATAACACTGAAGCTCTATAGTCGCAAGTAAACTAAGTATGGACGTTAATTTTATCTACACGAGCTATATGGTAACACAAATTCGAGGGTCACATTTTTATAATTATCTTTCTACCACATTTCATTGTATCTCATTGAAATCATGTGAATTAAAAAATTTTGAAACTTAAGTCAAAATCAATTGCGTTATATAAGTTGCACATATATGCGTCTAGCAAAATCATTATATCTATACGTAGGAAAGAGTTGGATAATTGGATGAACACTAGTGCCCGTATGCACAATCCTGATCTAATATTTTACATAATAAAGCTCATGTGTAATGTAATTCAAAAATTATTTATGTCATTCATAAAGAACTTATGGTTTACCTAAGTTTTTACGTTGCATAATCAAAAGTTATGTGCCCCATAGTTAAGAAAACTTATATTTATTATGAAGTATGTCATAGTGAACACTTCTTCAGTAATTAATCAAAACTTATTTACATAAATTATTATTTAATCATTTCTTAAACCCAAACTAATATGTTTTCCATCAAAATAGTATAATTAATTCTGATAATATTATTAATTGCATCAGTGGCGCCGATTTCTATATAGATGTTTTGCTGTTGTAATACATGTATAAAATGGATGGTATCGTAGAGAGAAACATGCTAATTCTAATGAATGTTCGTAATTTCATGAAAAAGATACCTAAGTTGTGAGTAATGAACAAAAAACAGCTATACAAAATTTGGAGGTTGTGGTGTCTTACAACACATGATAAAAATTTTTTATCATGCAACACATAAAATTTGACATCGACATCATTAATAACATCAATTCATAATATAGCAGAAAAAAGAGGTATAAATAAATTGCAATCATATTTTTAAAATGTTTTTTAATTACTGCTCATTTCATAAATCAAAAAATTCATTAATTAATAAAATATTTTAGTTATTACTAACAATTGTTAGTAACATAATGATACAATACATTTTTATTTCTTTAAAGAAGTAAAATTTTATAAAAAAAATAAGTATAAAAAATATTTTAATACCAATGATTTATAAATTTAAACATAACAAAAGCGTGAATATGAACATTAACGAAAATAATTATTTTTAACAAAATATTACCATAGCACAAAATTTAATTTTTAATTCTTAAAAAAAAAACAAATTCTTTCAGTTATTATGTTTTTATCACGATTTTTCATTAACATTATGTTCGTATTGTTGATTTAAACCGCATAAAATAATTAACCTAAAGCACGTGACAGTTGAGTCATTTTAAATGATAAATTTAAAAAATCGTGTAAAAAAGGCGTAACTCATGAATACCCCCAAGCACTGGTTTTTAAACCATTATAATTTTTAATCAGCTATCCAAACTAACATAAAATTGGTGTGTGTAATCATCTAGATTTTACATAATGTTATTTTGATCTAGAATGTGTAGTTAACGTCAGTCAAAATTAGATTAAAAATTTAGTAAAATATTCAAAAAACCCAATTTTTGTTTAATTGTGAGACATGTACAGTTATAATATTTCTTAAGCGTAGACTTAAGAATAAAAATTATTTATCATATCAATGTCCAATGATATTTCCCATATAGGGGCGTATAAATTATAGGCTCCCGGGTCGGATAAAGAACTATATAGACCCTATGGTGGTATTTTGAGAAAATAATATCAATCCCATAAAATAAAGTTGAGTAAAAAAAAGATCATTATTATTTAAAATATATCATGACAGGCCATATAAATTCAAAAAAGACCCCAGAGCCCCACTAATGCATCCATCTTAAATCAACTCTGATAAATTCTTAAGTGAAATAGAAATTATATGACGAGGACCCAAACATAAGCTAAGTCTAGATATTAATATATTTTTATTTAATACACTAAATAATCGACGTAAGTGTACAAGGTGTGAGCAGCCACGCAAAGTAAGTTGACACCAAATATATATATATATAAATTTCTAAAGGCAGTCAATTTGTTTTTGCACTATAGCGATTAAATCAGTTGTCGTGAAGATATTTTTCATACATGGAAATATTTTTCTTTCAATAGAATAAATGGCCCGTGGCCTACTAGTGATTTTAGTAACAACTATTTTTATTAATTAATTCATTTTGAATTTTCAGCTAAAAATTAAAGTATTTTTTTCAATAACATAAATTTAAAGAAAATAAATTTGTTTCATTTAAATTTTCTTTATACCTCATGAAAGTTGAAAAAAATTTGGACGATCATTTTTTTTTTGCAGTTTAAACTGACCCAAAAATATATAATATTAATAACGTTACTGAGGTAGTGATGTGTCAATAAAAATATGTTTGTCATACAATCCATATAGAATTTGACACCGGCTACACATCAATAAGGTGATTAAAGTCAAGAATAATTTAATCATATTTTATAATTAATGTGAGCATTCATATGTGTGCAATGTACACTGTACACGAGTGCGTGTATACTTTGTGAGAAATGTTCATAAAAACTTTTTCGTAAAAATTTGTACTTCATGGATTTTTAGAATTATTTTTAACGGATATGAATCATTCTATATTTTTTGAAAGATCGACCAATTAAACAAATATTAATAAAACCAATACTTTTATATTAAAATTAAAAATTAAACTGCATATTAAAATTCAGGTATAATTTCTTTATTTTATAATTATGTAAAGTAATTTTGACAAATTAAAAAAAAACACCTCACCCTATGGAATATGAATCTATGACTCTACACAAACCGTACGTTGTACCAATCCAGCAATAGTGCGCTGTGCCTGATGGAAAAAAAGGCTAGTTTAAATTTTATATGTCATTTTTTTCCGCTTTGTAGAAGGACATTGCCAAAAATTTCCAAATAAGAATGATTTATTATATTCAAAATAGATTATATTCATATATCTTTATGAGAAAATCATCGACCAATTGTGTACAGTAATACAGTAAGCAACATCAAAAAGTACTATCATAGAAATAACTAATTAAAAGCATTGAGCCTTCTAAATTATTAAGAATATTTAACTTTCTTTAATAAACCATCTGCATATTTTATACACAAAATAGTTTCGATATTTCACATTTGCCAGGCGTTCCGGGACAACTCATATTCTTTTGTAAATACTTATTTAATAAGGCAAATAATTAGAAAAAAATATCAAATAATCAAGTTAAACTATGGCAACTTTTATATCTTTGACTTATAATTTTTTAATACATGATAGATAACCTATTCATCAATATAAATTATAAAAATCTTAAAAAATTATTTTTGTAATATAACAGCTTTTGGATAAGAATCATAGATTTATTTATAATAAATTTATCAACTTAACATAACACAGTTATGCGGTCAAAAGTGTTCTTTATTTATTTATATAATATATTCTATACATATTTGGTTTAAACAAAAAAAAACATTAAAGAAAATCTGACAAATTTTCATGAAAGAACTTTAAAAATATGAAATTACTTTCACATGTTATAAAAAAAATTATTTCGACAAAAATTTAAAAAATAGTGTCGTTTACTGTAAAAAAATAACGTATCATAAATGTATCTACATTTTAAGAGAATAATTATTATCGCACTCTTCAAAAAAAAAAAAAAAATTAATGCTTGATTAAAAATAACTGATAAAAAACCACATAAAAAAGTAAAAAATAAAATAAACAAGTAGTATTCTGAATATGACTTAAAATACAATAACTATAAAAAAAAATTGAAAATAAACTTACGTAATATTATCAATCAATTCAGGTGTACTAGGAGTGTTAATAAGGACCGTTCTCACGATGTTTGATAATTTTTTAAAGGGTAAAGGTAGTATAAAGATAAAGCATTCACGAATCTGGATCAATTATAAAGAATAATTTAAGTTTTTGACTGGGTCCAAGGCGAATGTTATTTTGTATTTCCCTTTCCCTGATCTATCTGTATTTTAAGGATATATATATGTTAGAATCAATACGTCGCTCTCTTTCAGTGAACAAAAACCAAATAAGATTATAACTCTAATAGATTTTTCAAGCCGAAGTACATAATTTACAAGAGAAATGATTCTTAAGGTACGTTATTTATAAAAATGTTAAATAGTAATGATTACCAACCCAACTCCATCACCATAAGTTCGCCACTGCTATAATTGCATCAAGGGATTCTTAATAATAAAAATTGTTTTTAATAATTAATTATGATTTCATTAATTTTTTTCTTAATGCTTATATTACCAATTTTTAGTTGCCCAAATTTTATATAAAATTGTTATCTATGACAAAAATATAATTATTATAATTTTTTCTTTCTTTTTTTTCCAACTACTTGGGATCGACCACCCTTATCCTAAACTTCCACTCGACACGATCTTTCATATCATCTACGCACACATCAACCTTCCCCATATTACATTCAATAACATCTCTCCATCACTTTTTTGGTCTTCCTCAATCTTTTCTTTTTTTAACATTCATTTCCATAACTGTTTTTATAGCTTCCAAATCTTCATAACACGACCAAACCATCTAAGTCTATTTTCTGGCTCTGTAATTATTATAATTAATAGTACTTACAGTAGAACTCCAATTATCCGAACTTCGATCATCCGAATCGCCGATTATCCGAATCACTTTCAGAAAAAATCAGAAAAAAATTTGTCCTAAGTCCGCGGCGTCAGTGTAGGCACAACACGTGGTAAGAGTTCCCAATCCAGTTCCGGCGCATTGCAGTCACCTGTCATTGTTTATTTTGATTAGTCAGTGAATGGGTCCCGGTCCCCATTAATTCGGATAATTGGAGTTCTACTGTAATTGCTTTTATGTAAATCATAAAGAAATTGATTAATTTTTTTAAAGATATTTATTTTTTCTTCTCAAATTTTTAATCGTAATTATGTTTATGTTTTCGAATTTAAAATGTATACAGAAATTAATGTTATCATTATCATGTTTTATTTTTCAGTTGGTAATGCTCGCTGGTTTACTAGTTTTAAGTTCAACCATTCCGGTATCTTCTTACGGGTTTGCTACACTTCCTTATAAGCTATATCCTGAATACACTTCAAAACATTATTTCGACGATGCGTCCGTGACTCGTCCAAAATATAACTTCGCTTATAATGTGGCTGATGTGAACACCGGAGACTTCAAAACTCACACTGAAGAACGAGACGGCGATGTTGTAAGAGGTCAGTACACCGTAATGGAACCGGACGGTACCAAACGCATAGTAGATTACACAGCCGACGACCGAAACGGGTTCAACGCAGTTGTCACCAAAGAAGGCCAACCATCTGTATCTGTTCTGAGGCCAGAAATCAAAACTCCTACAACACCATACGCTAAGTTCCAACCATTAAATGTATATCCATCAACAACACCATATAAACCTTCTTATCAATTTCCACAATCTTACAAACCATATAAACCATCATACAAACTTCTCTACAAGCGTACACCTTATCCGCCATACCCATCGACGACACCACGTTCACCAACTTATCAATCATTATATCATAGACATTTTTAAAATATCGCGACTATCTTTTGTATAAGCTCTTTGTAATCTGAAATTATAATTTCAAATTTTATTTAAATAACACGTTAAGATTTATGTATATTATGTCTTTGTATTACTAAAAGAGTTCAAAAATGGTTAAGATGGACTTAATTATTTAATATTGGCGCAAATATAGGAACGCTACACACTTTAGGTATAAGAAAATGATGAAATAGTTCATAATTCATTATTCTCCGATACAGTACTATCAAGAGTGTAGGTGAAAATTACATAAAAACAGATTTTAATACATAATATCACAACCAGTTATTTTTATAATAATTTGAACAAGTAAAAACTTTGTATAATTGGGGGTTTAATTATTTTTCTTATTTTCCTAAGCTACTGGTACTATTAATAATCATTAAATTATGAAATGTTATATATATAACATAATGTAATTACTGTACATTAATTTTTTTTGTGACCCACGAAAATGATTTATTTTTCTCAAAAATATAATTTTTTGAAAATAAAAAGGAAAAAGTCATCAATGAAAATTTTTGAGCATTTAGTCGGCCATTTAAAATTCAGTTTTAATATTGATACATTTAAACATTCTTTACTCTTATGTCATGTGGACAGTTTGAGGAGATACTTAAGAGTATTAGCACCCCAACAAATTTAGTAATTTATATATTATTATATAAAAAAAAATTAGGATATAAGAAAAAATAATCTTTAAAAATTTGGTTGATTTGCATTCTTGCTTAATTTAGACTATTTATTAGGTTCGTTTATTTTTAACTATACCAATTTGATGTTAAAACTATGAAATTCTAATATCCCATACTTTTTATATCTGCCAATTTAGAAATTACAATCTTTTACCATATTTTTAATTTTAAAAAACCAAGCACAGTGGGGTCGCGTCACAGTGGAGACGTGGCATAGTTGGGTGCAGTATAGATTTAATCTGACAGTGATAAAAAACACTAACATAAGAAACGCTTCGATGCAAATCTGCAGATAGTATTTAATTCTAAGAAATTGGTGGATAATTACAAAAGCAACATTAATTTCTATTTCCTTAATTATATCCAGATTAGTAATTTTTTTACTTATATATTATATAATTTTTATAATTAATTGTTTTCAAATTATTATTGATTTTTAATATGTTAAAAGAAATAATTTTTAACCTACTTTTTTTTGTATTTTAAAGTGAAAGTTAATAATAAAAAAAAAATGAATTTATTACCATAACTTAACTTTTTAAGCTCAATTTGCAAGTTTGAAATTGACATCATTAAATAGAAAAAATGGTATTCTTAAGATTAATATGCAACCAGGAAATTTTATAATTACTATTTACAGTAAATTTTTTATTTCATCCATTGTTAAATTCAGGTGAAACTAAAAATCATTTTTTTTTTAGATTTATGATTTATATAGCAACATGTTAAGAAAAAATTTGGAATGTTATAGACTGGTAGTAGCACACACAAATAAAGTAAGAAAATTAATAAATTTTAAAGTAAAATTATATTTAATTATATAATATCAAATCTAATTCGACAATATACTTTAAAAATATTAGAAATTAATGATTTTAATTGTTTGTATGGATAAAGCTGGTTAAGCTACTTGATATTTGATTAAGGGATTTTTTTTTCTTCAATTTTTGAGGGTAATATTTTCAACTAAAGACGAATTGTAATAATTTGACGTATCGTTGATAAAAGTAGGTCAAGTGAGGGTTGGCAAAATATTTCTAAGGTTATGATTTATTACGATAAAAAAATAATTAAAAACACAATAAATTGTTTTTAAATAATTACAGATTTTGATTTTTAATATTTTAAAAACAATCAGTGCAAAATTCATAATTTTTAACCTATTTTTTTGGTATTTCAAAGTTGAATTTTTGAATGTTTGTTATAAAAAAAAAAAGTGAATTTGTTACTATAATTTTGAGCTCAACTTCAAGTTTGAAATTTATATTATTAAATAGAAAATTTTATGAGAATAAAAAAAGTAGTATTGTTAAGATTAATATGCAGTCAGGAATTTGTATAATTACTATTTACTGTAAATTTATCAGAAAAGCTCAATATTTTTTTTTAATTTTATCGTAATAGATCATTTAAATAGAAATCATAGTAATCATTTCTAATTAACTTTTGATGTTTAAAAAGATTATATAATTGAAGTATGCAGAACTGAATTAATTTCAATGGTTTACTTTAACTAAAAAAACCAATAAAAAAAAAGTTGTTAAAAAGATCTACTCATTGCTTGATTAAGGGATTTTTTCAATTTTTGAGGGTAATATCTTTAATTAAATATGAATTGTAATCATTTGTCGTATTGTTGAAAAAAGTAGATCAAGTGAGGGTTAGAAAATTAATCGCAGCCACAAGTAAAACAACATAGTAAAATAATATCAACACGAATAAGAAATTTCTTCTCACGAGGGGAGACTACAGTGATGGGATCCTCGATAATTATTGAAATTATTGAATCTAAATGAGATAAAAATCAAATTATTTAAAATTGTTTTCTAACTCAAAAAAAAAACCCCTAATCTTGAAAAACACAAGAGTTATCGATTCGGCAACTATTCGTTACTTTCGTCGCACGATAAAATTAGCTATTTAAAAGTTACTTTTTCGACTTTAAAAAAGCAAAAAAATTAAAATAAGTTTAATTTCTTATGTCTTATGAACTTTATTGTATATCAATTCAATTATATAATATTCATGAAAGTCAGTATATTACCCTTATAAGATATTTTAAAATATAAAACCCAAGATTTTAACACAAAAATAGCATATTTTTAAATACGGTAGCCATTTGCGCATAAAAGATAGGTCGTCGGGACAAATTTTTTTTTTTAATTTTATAGTACATGACATAAGCTTTAATTTTATATATGTTGAAAGGACGCAGTATTTCCGGAACATTTTTAAAAGTTAAGTTGAAAAAATTAGTTTTTGTAAATAAGTTGCTATTTCAAATCCCCCCCTGTGAGCAGAATAATTGTTAGATTCTCAAAAAAAATTATATCAAATGAAAGGGAAATATCTAAGGTTTTAGTATAAAAAAAAATTATATTGATTTGTTGATTTTTGAAAAATCTATGGTAGTTTTAAGAAAAAAAAGTGAAAAAAATGACAACATTTTTAAATTTTTAAGGGTAATGTCTTCAACTAGATACGATTTGTGATCTTTTGACGTATTGTTGAAAGAAATCGGTCCAGTGAGAGCTGAGAAAACAGACATAAAAAAAAAAAAAACACATCATGATAAAATTAATACCTTCTCAGCTTCGCATTGAAGCTAAAATGAGTTATTTTTCTTCAAATTTTAAAGGAAATGCATTCAACTAGATATAATTCAAGGTTTTTTATATAGAATTTGACAATATGGTTATGAGAATTTTTAGTGACAGGTATAAAAATGAAAATCTAATATATTTTTTAATATAAACTATAAGTTTAAAATTTCACAAATGTAATAATTGTTAAACTAATACTTTCTTGGCATCATATCAAAGCTAAAAGTCTATTTTCTCTTGTATTTTCTATACAGGTATTTTTAACACGCTTATATTAGTTTCACCTGTATGTATGAATACATGTATGTTTGTAACTATCCAAACGCCACGCGTCATCGCATATTCCGTTGTTTATATTTATAACATATTCCTAAAAATTTGTCCCGACACCTTTTCTTCATTTTTATGTAAAAATCACTGTTTAACATGAAATATTTTAATACTGAAAACTACCATAACTTTTTGAAAAATTAAAAAATTAAAATAATTTTTTTTATATTCAATCTTTAGATATTTATCTTTCATTTGATATAATATTTTAAAAAATCTGACTCTAAACCTGCCTACAGGAGAAATTCAAAAAATCAATTTTTGCACTCAAGTTAAGCTTTATCAATTTTATTTTCGAAAATGTTCCGGAAATATTGACAATTTTATTTAATCTTAACCCTTAAACAGTCACGTGGGGGTCTAGCATACCCCCACATAAATAAAAACGGTTATATTATATTGCATAAAAGGTGTACATAGATATAAATTTAAAAGATGGTTTTTACAGTAATATTGAATCGATTTTCATAAATAAATACCTTCGAAAATACTTAAAACTTAAAATATTCATCAAAATTGAAATGCGTCATATTTACCCCCACGCGACTTGTAACGATATAATTTTTTTTTGGACTTGTATTTTTTTTTTTAATATCCTTTTATCGTAAATGCAATGTTATAATCAATATAATATTGTGGGNATTTTTTAATATAAACTATAAGTTTAAAATTTCACAAATGTAATAATTGTTAAACTAATACTTTCTTGGCATCATATCAAAGCTAAAAGTCTATTTTCTCTTGTATTTTCTATACAGGTATTTTTAACACGCTTATATTAGTTTCACCTGTATGTATGAATACATGTATGTTTGTAACTATCCAAACGCCACGCGTCATCGCATATTCCGTTGTTTATATTTATAACATATTCCTAAAAATTTGTCCCGACACCTTTTCTTCATTTTTATGTAAAAATCACTGTTTAACATGAAATATTTTAATACTGAAAACTACCATAACTTTTTGAAAAATTAAAAAATTAAAATAATTTTTTTTATATTCAATCTTTAGATATTTATCTTTCATTTGATATAATATTTTAAAAAATCTGACTCTAAACCTGCCTACAGGAGAAATTCAAAAAATCAATTTTTGCACTCAAGTTAAGCTTTATCAATTTTATTTTCGAAAATGTTCCGGAAATATTGACAATTTTATTTAATCTTAACCCTTAAACAGTCACGTGGGGGTCTAGCATACCCCCACATAAATAAAAACGGTTATATTATATTGCATAAAAGGTGTACATAGATATAAATTTAAAAGATGGTTTTTACAGTAATATTGAATCGATTTTCATAAATAAATACCTTCGAAAATACTTAAAACTTAAAATATTCATCAAAATTGAAATGCGTCATATTTACCCCCACGCGACTTGTAACGATATAATTTTTTTTTGGACTTGTATTTTTTTTTTTAATATCCTTTTATCGTAAATGCAATGTTATAATCAATATAATATTGTGGGATTGGAATTAAGTGGATCTGCCACCGACTGTTCAATTAAGTTTTAAAAATAAATAATCTATTGAGAATTTTCACTACTCGATGATACAGAACAAAACACGTAATAAATATGTCGCAATGTGGACACATTGATTATCTGTAATCGATGTGCTACTACGAACGAATAATTGTATATACTCGTATCATAATAATTAAATGTATTGTAATATTAATAATAAAAAAATTCAATTCTGAATGATGATTATATAAATGTAAATACATATAAAACTAATAAATATAAGCTATGTTTGACCTCAAAGAAATACAAGAAAAATTAATTAAAATACATTTTGTAATAGTAAAAGCTTTTGTATACCGTTTTAAAAATAAGATTTTGCAGTTAAAATAATTTTTATACAAACCAAAATTTTTTAATGAAATTTTAAAAATTAAGTTTTTTTTTTTCGTAAATTTTTTAAGTAATGAACATAATTTTGTAATTTATTTATTTTTTAATTTTTATGCATATTTATATATCATATGATAACAAATAATGCCTTTGAATTTAAAAAAAATGAACTTTTTTATACATATTTTATACTTTTTTAGAAATGGGGTCTGATAGACCCACACGCGACTATGAACGTTAAAAATAGGCACGCGCCTGCTAAAGAGTTAAATTAAAGCTTATATTATATATTTCACTATGAGAAAAAAAAAATTCGAAATATAGATTTTCTTCTTGGTGAAAATAGCTACCGTATTCAAAAATATGCTATTTTTATGTTAAAATTCTGTGTTTTGTATTTTATTTTATTTTAAAATATCTTAAAAGGGAAATACACTGACTTTCATGAATACTATATAATTTAATTGATATAGAATAAAGTTCATAAGACATAANAATATTATATAATTGAATTGAAATAGAATAAAGTTCATAAGACATAAGAAATTAAACTTATTTAAATTTTTTTGCTTTTTTAAAGTCGAAAAAGTAACTTTAAATTTGAGCAGCTTAAATTGCTATTTTTATCACCTGACGATAACTGTAGTATAATTATTAATACATGTACTAAATATCACATATATATGAATAAAGCAAAAAATCATTCAAGGAATGTTTCCCTTTTAGTTTAATCAAAATAACCATTTATCAACACATGTTTCAAACCAGTCCCCTACAATTCATTAACTACGGCCACACCAGGGTTTCTATCATAATTAACCAATCACAAATAACTATCCAACATCTGAGGATTTTCAATCTTTCTCATCTCAGCTCTCTCTCATCTTTCTCAACCCTCTTTAGCGGTTGATGGTCAACATTCTCTTACATGGAATCTGCGTCAGTATAAGTAAATATTTTGTCCCTGTGACTTAGTTATTTTTATATCATCCTAAGTGGTGAACATTGTTTTGGATGATTTATTAATATTTTACCCAGGAATAAGTTTTATTTATATTTATTATTACCTAATATCCTCACAATGTGCCGAAAAGAGTGAAGAAGCGTAATTTTATTTATTTAAATATAGTTTGTAATATATAAAGGTTTTAAATATTATTGTGCCCTTCATTCATGAACTGCCTTAAATGTGCCGAACTGAGTGAAGAAGCGTAATTTGTGATTAGAATTAACTAGTCTTAGTAGTAATATACTCTGCCTGTTTATTCGCTAGCCATAAAGGACTATGCTAATTACTTTCTGGTAACGTGCAGGCAGTTGAGGTAAAGAGTATTACTAAATTTATAATAGAATATTTTTGAAGTGACCTATATCCGCCGACAAGCCAGTTCTAGGACTAGTCTTCCGGATAGAGTTCATCATAAGATATATAGTTCGTAATGTAAGAAACTACATCTTATCATATGCGTGTTTACTCTCTAGCCGTGAAGGACTATGCCAATTATCTCTAGATAACGTGTAGGCAGTTGACGTAAAAGATAGTAAAAGGTGTATTGAAGAAATATTTAATATATATTAATAAGGTTAACTGTGTCCGCACCAGCCAACGCTTTATGCTGAGAAACGTAATAATTTCTAATTAACTCTTGGCGTTTAAAAAGATTCTACAGTTGAAATATGACCTGAATTAATTTTAATGATTTACTTTAACTGAAATAACCAATAAAAAAAAAAACACATCATAGTAAAATTAATACCTTCTCAGTTTCGCATCGAAGCTAAAAAAGTGGTTAAAAAGATCTACTCAATAGCGTACTATAAAATTTTATTATAATTGTAAAAATCCATTGTTAAATTAGGAGAAACTAACAATCATTTTTTTTAGAAATGATTTATAAAGCTACATGTTACCAAAAAATTATATATTCTAGTAGTAGCACACACAAATAGAGTAAAAAAATGATTAAATTACAAAGTAAAATGATTTAATTATGTAGTTGAAACCTATCATATAAAATGATCATATCAAACTTGATTCGTCAATAAATACTCTGAAAACATTAGAAATGAATGATTTTAATTGTCTGTATGGAGAACATGAGATAAGTAACTGTTTCATTGATAAATTAGAATTTCTTTTTCAATTTTTGAGGGTAAGTAATTGTAATCATTTGACGTATCATTGAAAAATATAGGTCAAGTTAGAGCAGAGAAAATAAATGATAGTTACAAAAAAATACCTTCTCAGCTATGCATCAAAGCTAAAATCTAAAATCTAGTAAAATAGTTTTAATATGACTAAGAAATTTCTTCTCGCATGGGGCGACTAAAGTGATGGGATCCTTGATCTTGATTGAAGTTATTGAATTTACATGAGATAAAAATCAAACGAGTTTAATTAGAAAATTTATTCTAACTAAAAAAGAAATAAGAAAAAATGCAAAAAATTTTCTTGCCATACGCAAAATGGAACCTTGTACCCTAAGCGTGTATTTTACAAGTTTTACCAACTCAGCAAATGTACGTTGCTACCATAAATTGAAAAAATTGATTATTTAAGCTAGTTCAAATTTCAAAGTTAATTTTCTAGACTTCAAAAAACTGTAAATAAGTTTAACTTTCTATGTTATATCAATTTCATTTATATAATATTTATGAAAATCAGTGTACTCCCCTTGTCAGGAATTTTAAATTAAAATAAAATACAAAACCCAGAATTTTAACACAAAAATATCATATTTTTGAATAGGGTAGTCATTTTCACCATGAAGACAAATCCAGAGGTCAAATTTTTTTTTTTAATTAAAGTATATTACATAAGCTTTAATTTAAGATATATATAAAAGTGTCAGTCTTTCCGGAACATTTTCAAAAGTTAAGTTGAAAAAGTTCTACTTTCTATACGCATTTTAAAAGGTTTGCACCCCCCCTGTATAAAGGGAAATGGTCCGATTTTAAAAAAAAGTATGTCGAATGAAAGAAGTATATATAAAGTATTTATCATTAAAGAATAAAGTTGATTCATGCATTTTTTAAAAAGTTATAGCAACATAATGTTAAAAAATGTAAAATATAATATCAAGAATTTTTTCACAAAAATAGCATATTTTTGCATACGGTAGTCATTTTCACCATGAAGACAAGTCCAGAGGTCAAATTTTTTTTTTTCAAATTAAAGTATATTACATTAGCTTTAATTTAAGGTATATATAAAATTGTCAGTCTTTCCGGAACATTTTCAAAAGTTAAGTTGAAAAAGTTAATTTTTTGTAAAAAAGTTACCATTTTGAAACCCCATCCTTTGGGCTGTTAAAGGGTCAAATGTTCACAAAAATATATAAAATGATAGGTAAATATCTAAGGTATCTATAAAAATAAATTTATATTGATTCGGTCATTTTTAAATAAGTTATGGCAATTTTATGTAAAAAAAATTGAAGAAATGTCGAAAATTAGCGATTTTTAAATTTGTAATTTTTTGGGTGATTTCCCCCGTTTACGGGGAACGAGGGAATTTTTTTCAATTTTTGAGGGTAATGTCTTCGACTAGATACGATTTGTGATCTTTTGACATATTGTTCATCAAAATCGGTCCAGCGAGAGCTGAGATTGAGCGTTCACAGACACNCTTTCAAAATGTTATAGCATTATATCCAGTTATTTATTTGTTTAACATTATTATTTTCTATAAGCTTTAATAAAATTGTTCTATTTTGTATTATCAGTATGTAATTAACATCTGCTACCATAGTTTCGAATGTTTTTAATTCAAAACAAATACTTTCATTACTTTAAAGTGTATTTATATAATAGATTTGAAACTGAATAGCATAAATCTTTAAAGGATAAAAAACACAATGAGCTTAAAAAGAAGTAACAGTTGTTCTGACTTAACTGGTAATGCGTCATTACAGAACTTGGCTAGTGGCACTATCTATCCTATTGGAGAGACTGAGGTAGATTTTTTCTTTAGGAAATAAAATCAATTTAAGTGTTAAGATGAACTTATTAAAAATACATATATTTTTATATGAAAATAATATTTATATTAACTTTAAGCCATCTTAACTTTGTTTTATATTTTACAATATACTTTATTTTTCTTTAAAATGGTTAAATTGATGTATTATAACTCTTCAGTTTGTTATTGGAAGTTCTCGTACCTGTTCCATTGTAATTGAAGAAGAATCTATTTCAAGACGGCATTGTTTTATAAATAAATCCAATGGCCGATATCTTATTTCTCACAATGTAAGACTTAAAATTTTTATTGCATGTTTATATTAATTAAGCTATCAAAGAGAATAATTAATTCTAAGTTGATCAACAATATCTGTACTACAGGGAACAGACAATGAAACTTATGTAAATTGTGTGCGAATTCCCAATAACCAAAATGAATATCAAGTTTTAAATCATGGAGATGTTATTTCCTTTGCAGATGAGAATGGATATATTAAATATATGTACAGATTTGTTTTACAAACATGTACAAACAAAAAATTGAAGTAAGATTATTCTTAAGACATCATGTGTGTAAGTAATTTGTAGATTATGGATAAACAATACACTAATATAATCAAATCTATTATTCATTTTATTAAACGCCATCAAATGAATTGATTAATATAAACACTATGTCTAAATCAAAAATATCTGAAAAATATTATTTTAATACATATCAGTTATTTTTATTATAAACTTTCTAATCAGTTAATATGATAATTACAAAGAGTATGAACAATATTTGTTTATAAAATATTAAATATATATTTTACATTGACACGGCACCGCCCGTCGCTCTAGGCTGGCGCTCATCACTGTCTCTCGCGATATTGACCTTAACTGGTTTGCCTTTTTCTTGTGTGCTGTTTGTGTTTCATTGTTTTTCCGTGTTTTTTTTTTTTTGGATTGTGGCGAGTGTGCTCATTACTGATATTACCGATGACAAAAGGGTAGTTGCCCATTGTTACATACGTATAACATTGTTCGAAAAGGAAAATATCTAATATTATAAGTAACAACTATTGTCTTCTGACGTTGTTTCTTTGTTTTTACTGTTGTGCTTGTGTAAATATATATACACATGGACATAAATATATACTATATATATATATACCTGGAGTGCCGTACCATTTGGATACGCGTTAACTGGCTCACCGAAGAGGAATCTCAACCGGCCGAGAGAAGTTAAGGTAAGAGGCTTTGAGCCGATTCAGTTTTATTCATAATTATAATAGATTTTAGTTTTAACGGTGAAGTCTCCCTCACAAATTTGATAGTTCATATAGTTATTTGAACGGATTTCACTGGTGACAGCAGTGAATTTTTATCTGGGTTATTCACAGTTACATGTTAGAGGGATTAGATTGTTAGCCTGGTCCCTGGGAAAATTTTCTTTTATAAAAATAAAGTTAGAGCAGATCTATGTTGGCTTTTGCGGCCTACAGGCACATTTTAAAAAAGAATACTTCAAAAATAAAAAAAAATAGGCGATTTTGGGTTCACCCGATGCTGGTTCAAAGACCTCTTAATGGCGCTTTTGCAATCCTTTTTTCTGAATTAAGAGACCACGAAGAGGAGAAATGTTTTGATTATTTCAGAATGTCGTTAAAATTTTTTTATGAATTATTTTCAAAGTTAGAAAAGGGGCTAACCGTAGTAAATAGTAATTTTCGCGTACCTATTTCTTCGACAGATAGGCTGTGCATAACATTAAGGTAAGTAATAAATATTACTCAAAATAAATTATTTAAGGAGCTAATATTATAATAACTACATAATAATTATCAATAAAATGACGGGAATTGATGTTTTTTCTATAGGAAAATATTAAGGGTTTAATAAAAGTAATTTTTTTTACTTAAAAAAAATTAATTAAATTGACAATTCACATTTTGAAATTTTTATTATTAAAACACGATATTAGGTGGGTAAAATCTAACAGTATTTGTAATTACTCAGAAATCATACATTTAACATTTATTAAAATTGTTCTTAGTATAAACATACAAATAAAATTTTTTAAAAGTAATATTTTATACATTTTTATGCTATTGACCCGGTCCCTGGCAATTTTTCACCATTGCTGTACTTTGTCCACTGAACCATAATAATGGTTGTTGTGGACTGTATGTCTTTTTTCTGGTTGAACAGATTTTTGGGGTTTTATTATATTTAAATTTTAAGTAACACTATGAACGTTAATATGAACGTATATCAATTTTTATTCGTTTAAATTATAACTCTATGCTAAGAAGGCACGTCGCCGACTGATTTAATTAAAAGTGGTGGTCAACGACCGTCCACGTACATGTTGATAACGATAGTCGGACTTAATAGAACGGGCGCCTTAAAACACTGTTTTAAATTAAAGATTATTAAACAAATCAAATAAAAAAAAAAAATTAAAAAAATATTATAAAATACTACAAATAAACCAAAGGAATAAAACTTATCAAATAGATTTAACAATTAATATTCGACAATAACCATCGAAAAAACACACAATTGGACTCTCATAATTTATTTACACAAAATAAATATAAATAAATTAACAAATAAATTGTTAACGCCACATAATGGTTCGTGTATTATTTTATTTCTGTTTTTATAATTAGCGGACTGTATAATATAAAATTAAATTCTCAACAATATAATTTTATGTAATTAATATTAAAATGATTTATTAATTCACAAATATAAATTCTGTACAATTTATAATTAATTGATATTGAACGGAGCTAGCGGATAGGTTATTGCGGCCGTTGTCGCACTAGTACTGACGCACTGATAATAACAAGTCTTAACATAGGGCCCCCTTTGAACCAATAAGGTTCTAAAGACATAATTAATATGGGATTCACAAAACAATTATTCACAATGAAAAAGGAAACGGCACAAAAATAAAACATTAAAAAAATATTGATGGCATAACTCCAGCTCATAAATAAATGAAGTTCATTAAAAAATATAATAATAATAATCACAATAAAAAATATAACTTCACAATATCATATACTTATAAACAAATATATTTTTTATAAAATTAGATGAAACATTAACCATTTATTTTATCAAATTCATTATCTACCGGCTAGTTGAATGGTAAAGGACATAAGTATTGCACTGCACGTTTCTTAAGACCATTGACCGTTTGCACTAAAACTACCCTTACTTCACCATCGCTGCCTGGACATACTTCCATGACTCTTCCCAAGCACCACTTCAAAGGGGGTAAGTTGGAGTCTTTTATAATTACCATCGACCCGACTTGCAACATTTGCTTCCCATTCTCTTTCCATTTGGTTCTTTTCTGAAGTTGAGTAATATATTCCATACTCCATCGCTTCCATATCCGTTGAGTTATTTGTTGAACTCTTTGCCACCGTTTTAGTCTATTCTATTTAAATGTGGATAATTCTTGTTCAGGCAAAGCTACTAAAGAGTCCTGTTATGTATTTTAATAATACTTATTTTAAATAAGAACAAGTTATGTTTAACAGCAAATACTTTATTTTATAAAATCATAAGAGTGTACTCTTTTTACATTATTTTAACATCTTAAAGAAAGGGTGGTTATCTAGAAGCTGCTTAACAGTGCAGCCACTAATATATAACATCCTTCTCTTAACAATTTTTTTTTTTTTTTAAATATATTACAAAAACATCAACAAAGAAAAACATTAATTCAAATTTAATATTATTTTTTTTTCATTAAAAACATTAAATAAAGAACATATTTAATATACATAAATAAAAAAACATAAACATTAAAATAATAATCCTACATAAATACAACTCAAACTTTGTATCTAGCTGGTAATCTTATTATTCTATTTGGTCTATTCCTCCTTTCCTTCTGCTTTTTGTTTTCTGTTTCTACACTAGTACTTTCCTCTATTTTATCCTCAGGTTCAGATTTTCTTAAGTGAAAGGAATTTCTCCTGTACCGACTACCTCTATCATCTCTTATAATATATGATCTGGGTCCAGCTTCTTTTACTATAACTCCTTTCACCCACTCTTTGCCTTTTTGCATTGATACTTTTTGTCCTATCACAAAACTATCTCTTTCTTTAGTATTTCTATCATAATACATTTTATACTTTAATTTATTTTCACATAATTTATCATAGATATCACTTGGCACTTTAGAGACTAATATATTTGTATGAATTGGTAATGCAGTCTTTAATAATCTACCCATTAGTAGTTGACAAGGTGCTAAACCTATTGACGGTATTGATGTTATCCTATATTCTAATAATTGATTCTCAAGTCTAGATTTATCCATTTTCTTAAGTAACATTTTACCTATTTGTACAGTTCTTTCAGCTAGCCCATTACTTCTAGGGTAATGCGGACTACTGTAGCGCATTTCTATATTGTTAAGTTTTGCAAACTGTCTAAACTCAAAAGATCCAAATGGTACATTATCACATATTATCACTTGAGGAATTCCATGAGTTGAAAAAATAATTTTTAAAATATTAATAATATGCAAAACAGTTTTATTTTTTAATTGTTTAATCTCTATCCATTTGGAATAATAGTCCATTAAAGCAAGATAATCATTTCCTCCAAAAGTTAAAATATCTACCCCTACTTGTTCAAATGGTAAATCAGGTATATTTTGACCTATTAATGGCTCTTTTATATTAGACACTCTATATTTTTCACATATCTTACATTTTACAATAAAATTTTCAATTTCATTAGACATGGCTGGCCAATAAAATACTTCTTTGGCTCTTAACTTAGATTTTACTATACCTTTATGATCAATGTGTAGTGCTTTTAACACTTTCCCTCTTAAAACAGAAGGAACTACTATACGGTCTTTAAAAAATATGATACCTGAATCACTCAATATGTCATTTCTTAAATTCCAATAGTGCCTTATTTCTACAGGCACATGCTCCTTACTATTAGGCCACTCTTTACTAAGTTCAAGTACTTGTTTTAAAACTGAGTCTTTTGCTGTTTCCTCACATAACTCACTTTTAGTTAAACTATTTTCACTATTAACAAAATGTATAGTACCTTTTATGTCAATCTCATTATATGTCTCGCTACTATGATTTCTAGATAACAAGTCTGCTACATACATATATTTACCAGGCAAATAAGTCAATTCTAAATCATACAACATTAACTTAAGTCTCATTTTTTGTATTCTATTTGATGCAATTTGACATAAATTTTTTTTACATATAGATACCAGAGGAGAATGATCTGTCTGTATAATTACTTTATAACCATAAATAAAATTGTGAAACTTTCTACAAGCAAAAACTATGCCTAACATTTCCTTTTCTATTTGAGGATAATTTTTTTCCGTATCATTAAGACTTTTTGAAGCAAATGCAACTGGTTTATTTTGTTGTAATAAACAACAACCTACCCCTGTACTTGAAGCATCTGTTTGTATAATAATAGGGAGATTAGGATTAAAATTTGATAAAACTGGTGCATTAGTAATTAGTGTCTTTAACTCATTTAATGCATTAGAATGATGTTGAGTCCACAACCCTATTATATTTTTTTGTTAACAACTCCCTTAAAGTTGATGTTACTTTAGACATGTTTGGTATGAATTCTCTTAGATAATTACACATACCTAGTATGCGTTGCAACTCTATTTTATTTTTTGGCTCCTTTAAATTTTTTATNATTTTTTGACTCCTTTAAATTTTTTATAGCTTCTATTTGACTTTCATCTGGCTTAACTCCCTCATTATTAAATTTCATTCCTAAATACTTTATTTCATTTTGTCTATACTGTACTTTTTCTGGATTAAACTTAACATTCAATTCTTTTGCTTTGTTTATTACTTCTTCTAGCGCCTCATCATGTTCTTTTTCATTACTACCAACTATTAATATATCATCTATATATATAATTACATTTTTAATATGTCCAAAATATTTTGTTAAAGTCTTAAAAAATACTTCTGGGGCGCATGATATTCCAAAAGGTAATCTTTTAAATGCATAATACCCATAAGGTGAGCTAAAAGTACACAATTCACTTGACTCCTCACTTAGCGGTATCTGATAAAAACTTTCTCTAAGATCTATAACTGTAAANAGCGGTATATGATAAAAACTTTCTCTAAGATCTATAACTGTAAAAATTGTTTTATTTACCAATTTTGCTCTTATTTCATCTACTGTAGGAATTAAAAAATAATCTCTTTTAATATACTTATTTAAATCAGTTGGATCCAAACATATTCTTAAATTACCATTCGCTTTTTCTACAATAACAATATTACTGGCAAATGACTTAGGATATTCAACTGGTTTGATTATTCCCTTATCACACAATGATTTCAGAGTATCTTCTAACTTTTTAAGAATAGATTGAGGTACTCTACGTGGTGGCTTAATTGTACATTGGTAATCTGGCATTAACCTAATAGTATATTCCTCACCAAACTTACCCAAGCCCTGAAACACACTCTCATTTTCTTTTATAAATTGCTCTTTGTCTGAATATTTTTCTTTTAACTGAACGTCACTTACTCTTTTAATTAAATCTAATTCCATACAGTCACTTAACCCTAATAATGGTTCAATTTTACACTCAAGCTCTAAATCATTAATAACAACAAATTTTAATACACAATTTTTATTATTAACTATACATTCTAACGTTATCTCGCCAACTGCTTCAATAATAAAGCCTCCATAAGCTTGTATTTTCACCTCATATTTTAGCATATTATAATTCTTATTTAACTTTTTTAAAATACTCAAAGGTAAAATATTTATATCAGAACCTGTATCAAGCTTAAACTTAATAACATTGTTATCAACAATTATATTTTCTGACCAAGATTCTCTAACAAAACTCTGACATATATTAACTTTATTAATAAAAAATAATTGGTCACTACTATTATTATTTTCATTAGTAATAGCCCTAACCTGTCTATTATTATTTACATTATTACTTAAATTACTCTTATCTTTAACAATTCTTGACTTACATCCTACAGTAAAATGACCAAATTTTAAACATATCTTACATTTTTGATTGAAGGCTGGACAACTCCTAGGACCATGATGTCGACCACATTTCTTACAATCATACATAAAAACATTTATGTCATGATTTTTATATTTCATTGATTGACTGGACTGACCACCACTTTGTAACCCATTTGACTTATCATCAAACTTGTTGAAATCTTTAGAATGTTCTGTTTTAGTATTATAAATAACAGCATCAACCATTGGATTACTTGACAAATAATTAGAATTGCCCTTTGACATTACTACTGACTGGTTCTGTTTAGCAGCTTCAGCAGCTCTACAACACTCAACAGTCTGATCTAAAGTCAATTTTGGTTCTCTTAATAACCGTTCCTGAAGTCTCTTGTCATTAATACCAAGAACTATCCTCACTCTTAAAAGATTATTGTTCAATTCACCAAATTCACATTTTTTAGATTGCTTTCTTAGATCAATTAAGAAATGATCAAATGATTCACCTTCTTGCTGATTTCTTTGAAAAAACTTGAATTGTTCTATTATTAAATTTTTTTTAGGTTCAAAATATTGTTCTAAGCCACTTAATATAGTACAATATGGCTTATCCGTCAGCTCAAGCGTATCAATCAACTCATTAGCATCATCCCCAATAAAAGAATGTAATATTGCAGTTTTAATTTTATTTGACTTATTTTCCAAGTCATTAGCAGACAAATATAGTTCATATTTCCTTTTAAAATTTTTAAAATTTTCCATTAAATTACCTTGCAGCTCCAGCGGTCCTGGGGCTGGTACAAGCAATCCTACCGACTGCGCCATGTTATGTATTTTAATAATACTTATTTTACAAGTTATGTTTACAAGAACAAGTTATGTTTAACAGCAAATACTTTATTTTATAAAATCATAAGAGTGTACTCTTTTTACATTATTTTAACATCTTAAAGAAAGGGTGGCTATCTAGAAGCTGCTTAACAGTGCAGCCGCTTATATATAACAAGTCCCCTATTAAAAAATGTGCTGGTGTAAGTACAGAGAGATCTAAAGGATGTGTGGAAATTGGACATATTGGCCTTGAATTTAAACAAGCTTCAACTTGTACCAGAAGCGTGTAAAATTCATCATATGTCATGTGTACGTTAGTAACACATCGATATAAATGCCTTTTAACACATTTTACTCCAGCCTCCCATAATCCACCCATGTGGGCGGCTCTAGGGGGTATGAAGTGCCACATTATTTTATTGTCATTTGAAAATTGATTTACCCTGTTAAGATGATTCTTTGACTCAATTAAAATTTTTAATTCCTTTAATTTGTTATTTGCACCTTGAAAACATGTAGCATTGTCTGAATAAATCTTACTACAAATGCCCCGTCTTGAAATGAATCTATTTAATGCTGCTAGAAATGCATCGGTACTCAGATCATTGACTAATTCTAAGTGTATGGCTTTAGTCGCAAAACAAACAAATATACAAATATACGATTTTTGCGCTGCTGCATTTCGTCTATTACTGCATTTCAATAAAAAGGGTCCAGCGTAGTCTATCCCGGTAGTTTCAAAACAACGAGCTGGCTTATCTACGCGCGCTGATGGCAAATTACCCATTATAGGTGAATAACTTTTTGGACTTGCCTTAAAACAAACAACACATTTATGAATAATTTTCCTCACTACTGAGCGGCCATTTAAAATCCAATAACGTAATCGTAAAGACGCTAATACCGCTTGTGATCCTGCGTGTAATAGTCTCTTATGCTCATGTATGATTAATAGCTCTGTAATCTTATCCTCCTTTGGAATAATAATTGGGTGTCTCTATCGTGTGATAAGTCATTTGCATTTTCTAATCTACCACCTACTCTTATCAGACCATCTTTGCATAAAAATGGGTTTAAATTGAATAATTTACTTTTTGGCAATACTTTACCAATTTTACATAAATTTTCTATGTCTAAATGAAAATATTTATTTTGCAGTGATTTTAATATTAAATTATTTGATCCCCTAATTTCGTCTAGAGATAAAACTCCAGTACTTTTTTGCGTTTTATTTAATTTAGATATGCAATTTTTCTTAAAACGTAATATGTATGCAACTGCATTAACTAATTTATTTAGCAACGAATACTTTTGAAAAATTGACAATGAATTGACCGTAGTTGATAATAAAGTGTAATCATATACTCTTCTTCCACTACTACATTTAGTTTATTCCCAATAGTGCACATACTTGGCCATTTTGATTCATGCTCTTGTAACCACCTTGGTCCGTTCCACCAAAGTATATTACCTTTTAATTCTTCCGGAGCACAACCTCGAGATATAATGTCCACTGGATTGTCACCTGATATTACATGTCTCCAGGCAGATATATTAGTTCTTCTACTTATTTCAGCAGTTCGATTAGCTACAAAAGGTTTCCAAGTGTTCGGATTTGATTTTATCCACGCTAAGGTAACTGTGGAGTCAGTCCAAAAATAATGTGCGTCTATCTTACATCGCAGTGCAGGAATTATAGTACTAGCCAATCTCGCCAAAAGTACTGCAGCGTTTAATTCCAATCTTAGTATAGTGACACACTTCAACGGACTTACTCTTCACTTTGTACATATTAAATTTGTAGTAATTAAATTATTGTTGTCGATTGTACGCATATACAAACATGCACCAATCGCCCTTTGCGATGCGTCTGAAAACCCATGTATTTCAATTTTTACATTTAACTCACAACCTAACCACCGTGGTATTCTTAAAGTGTTGAGATACTGTAAATTATTTATGTACCTTAACCAATCATCTAGTAATAATTTAGGTATCTGCTCGTCCCAATCTATTTTCTCTTGCCATAATTTTTGCATGAATATTTTAGCAACAATAATTACTGGTGCCACGAGCCCTAAAGGATCGAATAAAGTTGCAATACTTGCTAGAACATGCGGTTTTGTAATATTGCTTTTATTGAGATCTGGAAGTTTGATGTTATATGTATAATAATCATTTGTTGGCTGCCAGCACAACCCTAATGTTTTAATATTTTCTTTAAACATTACCGTAATCATATCTTTGTTATCCTTCTGATTGGGTAATAACCTAACGTTATTTGAAGACCATTTAGATAGTTCAAATCCATAGTTTCTCAAACATTCAATCAATTTATCACGTAAACATAAAGCCTCATCCAAACTATTTGCTCCTGTTAAACAATCGTCTACACAAAAATCATTTTTAATACTTCTTTCAACTGTGAATCATTAACTTCTTTAGATATGCGGTTAATACAACCAATAGCTAAAAAACCGGATGGTACGAGTCCATATGTCACAGTACATAATTTATAAATATTTATTTCATCTGATTGATTTGAACGCCATAATATACGTTGATAATTCTGATCATCCTCATGTAATAATACTTGTCTATACATTTTTGAAATGTCAGCTGAAAATTATTATATTTATGTGTACGAAAACGTACAACATTATTTAGTAGGTCAGGCTGTATTTTTGGACCGTTCATTAAAATACAATTCAGCGATAAGCCATTACTAGTCTTTGACGTACCGTTGAATACAACACGTAAACGAGTGCTGCGACTATTATCATTTAGTACGTATGAATGCGGCAAATAATAATAATCGGCTCGATTGATTTCGTCTTTATCTTTATTAACGCTACCTATACACTTCATGTGCCCGAGCTCTTCATACTCACGCATAAATAATTTATACTTATCATATAAGCTACTATCTTTAATTAATCTATTTTCCAACGATAAAAATTGCCGTAAAGCGGAGTAGTATGAATAACCTAATTGACCATTATCTCTAAACGGTAATCTTACAATGAACCTACCGTTATTATTACGCGTAGTATTTTTATTAAAATGCTCTGTACACAATGTTTCT
Source organism: Daktulosphaira vitifoliae (assembly GCF_025091365.1). Taxonomy (NCBI): domain Eukaryota; kingdom Metazoa; phylum Arthropoda; class Insecta; order Hemiptera; family Phylloxeridae; genus Daktulosphaira; species Daktulosphaira vitifoliae. Next base: position 10,956,042 of record NW_026099574.1, on the reverse strand, counting down.
TCTTCTGTGGGAAAATATTGCTTTGTGTCAAGTTCTTCAATTTCCCAAAAAGCTTCAATTTTGTTTTCCAATAATCTTTCTTTATTTTCCATAACCAACATACAGGTAACTTTATTGTTCTCACACTTGTCTGAGACTTCCCCGACAACTACCCATCCTAAACAAGTTTTTTGCAAGTATGGTCCGTTTTGATGTGCTTTAAATTTACCCACACACATTAAGTCCCAGTACGTACCAGCTCCAATTAATACGTCGACGGTTCCCGGTTCATTAAATGTTGGATCGGCAATGATAATATTTTCTGGGATATTAATGTTATACATTGACATGTTTCGTAGTAAACCAGTTGTGCTATTATAATTATATACAGCGTGGTGCGGTAAGTAACATATATGTTCCCCAACTATGGGTTTCTTTTCACTAATTTTCTGCATATGACCCAATATTTCGTATTCTTTCATAAATTTACTATATTCCTCTTTTAACTTTTCGTCTTTTTGCAACTTTCTTTCCATATTTAAAAATCTCTTTTTTGCTATCTCGTATGATTCGCCTAATTTATAATTTTCCCCTTCTTTAAAAGGTAAATAAACCATAAATCTACCGACATCGTCTCGCTTAACCGTATTTTCGAAAAACTCTTTACATTTTTTATCTTCTAACGTTAGAGGCGCGGCTGTTCCTACTTCTTCCAAATACCAAAATTTAGATAACATATTTTCTAATTGATTTTCGTGATCAATCACTGCCGAATAACTAATAGAATGATACGTTTGACTACAGCCCGGATTTACTACTCCTGCAATTACCCCACCAAACTGCGTTTGTTGAAATATTGGTTCGTCCTCGGTCGGTTTAATTTACCCGCGCATAAAACATCAAAAAAGTGACCTGCTCCGAGTAATAAGTCAATTTTTTGCGGTACTGCGAAAGACGGATCCGCTAATTGAATAACTTCCGGAATAAAACATTTACTTTACATATTAGTCGACGGAATAAATCCTGTTATCTTAGGAACAACCAAACATTGTACTTCTATTTTGAATAAACTAATGCGCGATGTAATTACTACTGTAACCGCTGAAGTAATATTTTTTTTAGTACCTCCTATGCCAATGAAACTGTGGTGTACTCGCGATTTACGCAACCTTAATAATTGTACCATATATTCACTTATAAAGTTACACTGTGAACCAGAATCCAGCAAAATTCTACATTTTTCTTTTCCACCTTTAACATTACCTGCATAAGCTTCTACTGTTGACAACAACACTTGTTCGTGTAATTGAGCAGCTGCAATAGCGCTCGTTGATACGTTATCTGAGACTACTGAATTATCGTTTGTAGTATTATTATCTACTTTTATTTCTTGATTTAGAGTTATATTTAAATGCAACAATACATTGTGTGGTTTTGAACACTTTAAACAATAACGCGCTGTACATCTTTCACTATGCCGTCTCAAACAAATTTTACATAGTTTGAGTGCCACTGCCTTTTTAATTCTATCTGCAATTGATAATGGAATAAACTGTGGACAACGGTATATTGTATGTGGCAAATCACAAACATATCATTTTAATCCTTGCGTAGTTGTTACCGCAGCTGATCTATACTTATTTTGTTTGATAAACATATTTTGGTTACCAAGTTGTTGGTTACCTCGCGAATAAATATTTTTTGACGCTTCTACCGCTTCTAATACTTTTACTCTATTTTCCAAAAATGCAATAAATTCGGATACGCGTGCTATTCTATCTTGGGGTGATTCTGCTTCCCATCTACTTAGCGTATTTCTATCAACTTTAGTACAAATTAAATGCATTAACATCGGCCCCCATTCTTCAGGTTTTTCTTCTAACATTTTTAATGCACTAATACGACAGACTAAAGAATCCAAAAATTCTCTTATTTTAACAGCAGACTCTTGATGCACCATTCCTAGCTCAAAAATAGCTTTCACGTGGGTTTGAATTATTAAATTATTATTGTCATATCTCTCTTTTAACATTATCCACGCAATTTCATAATTATTCGCTGTTGTTTCTAAACTTTTAATAATATTTGCTGCCTCTCCTGATAAAGATGAGCGCAAATAGCAAAATTTCTGAATATCCGATAGATCCGCAATAACATGTATAAGTTTAGAAAATAAATCATAAAAAGGTTTCCATTCNGGCATGTATAAATTTAGAAAATAAATCATAAAAAGGTTTCCATTCACTGTATTCGATAGTAAATACTGGAATACTTACAGGAGCTAATTTAACGAGAGAAATTAATTTATTTGATTGACCACAAGAACTTTGCTGACAACTATATTGATTTTCTTTGGTATCTCTATTTTCGACCTTTGACGAACTTACTCTACCAATTAATTTATTTGCTTTGGCTAATGTTCTAAAAAATAATTCTTCACATTCCTCTCTATATATATCTTGTTCCTCCATGTTTACCTTTTCTTCGAGCTCTATAGCTCCTTGAATAACTTCGAACTCTGACCAAACAGCCTCTATTTTTTCTATCCGAAATGGTATTTGCTCTATTGAGACTTTTCCGCTACACAAATATTTTTCGAATTTTACTAAAGACGTTTTTAATTGTNCAATGGTATTTGCTCTATTAAGACTTTTCCGCTACACAAATATTTTTCGAATTTTACTAAAGACGTTTTTAATTGTCCTCTGCGCTGCGCAAGATTAATGCTCGTTTCCCCCATGTCGAAGGTATCTTTAGGAATTTATCTACTATACTAACGCACGCACTTGCTATAATATTCTTTACTCTTTTTTTTTTTACTTGGATAAAACCACATATACCATACACTAAAATAAATACGGACAGGAAAAATTAGGAAGGCGACTCTTACCTTGGTTTTCCAAATTTTCTACTAATTCTTTCAACGCTGGACTTTTTCTCGAGAGGTAATCCAATTGGAATGACAGTGGCACCGATATTAATACTTTTCGTGTGAAAAAACACACACGTACGTTGGTCCCAATGACCTTCAAGTACACTTTATGGTGAACTTATGTGCTTTACTGATTTGTGTAAGCAAAACGACAAATTAAACGAAAATCAACTATTTTTAAACGCACAGTTACTATATGTGCAATACACTAAATTGTGTAGCACAGCACAGAGGCAAATAAATTGTATTTTGATTTACGAATAATTTGTACCTCGATAAAGATTCTATTAATCTTTATAAATCAACACTTTTAAACTAAAAAGAACTCACAACGCTGGTATACAAACGCGGACGAAGGACCATGTTACGTTTTCAGAGTGGTCTGTATAAAATACGATTACTTTTAACTATTTAACTAATAATAAGAACGATATTAAAACTTGAACTTTTAACTTAGTTTATATTACTTTATTTTGTATACACATGTTGGCGTGCACGTCGTGCCGTCCTTTACGATGACGAGTTCATCGCTCGACTACAATATTACAATAAAAAGAAACCGGTACGCACCGGACAAACGCGCTTATCATACTATACTACATACAAAGTAAAACAACAAAAATGGATCGAACAATATCAATGTTTGGTCAGCGCGTGTATCATACGCGCTAGTGTGAAACGGGCCTAAAAGTGTTGGTTACAGTTTGTTATAAAGACCTTATTGATATAGACTAGAAGTGAATTTCCAGCCGATAGTTACAGTCTTTTGGTAGATAAAAATAGTATATTTTCGTCTGACCTTGTCAAAGCGGCCGATTCCCAGGTAACCGTTATTATTATTGTTCACTCGCTGCCATATCATATACGGCGGCCCCGTACCATCTTATCGCGGTACTTCATTACAACAAAAGCAATAATAATAACACTTGTTTTCTACTGCAGTAGCAAATTTGACCGTAAACGGAGATATTGTTTATCTCCGCTATCACAACGTAGCATACATTTGATTATTAAGGTTTGTAAATAAACATATAATGTTCACGGTCAATATGTCGGCGAAATCATTAGCACAAATGTGAAATGCCCGCAACATTAGACGGTCGTACGGACAAGCGTCGCTACCACGGATGTGTAGTATGGGTTGGCAAGACGAACATTATCCGCGCACTCATTCATGTGAGAACGAGCCGACCGATTTTTCGTTTACGCGCCAACCACAGTCTTTCAATGATTTGTCCGCAGTTCGCGGTCTGTATTGGTACCTTACCACGACCTGCGCACCGTACGCGCCTGCTTACCTGAATATTACGGGAGAAACGAAGAGGACCCACGGGAGTTTCTAGACAGAGCGGAGGATCTACTCTGTCAGGACGGTATACACCCAACCGCGTGGGTGAACATCGTCGTCCCGTTTCTGAACGACAGGGCAGGTGATTGGTGGCCAGCGATTAAATTAAACAATATGCCATGGGCGGAATTCAGGTCCGAATTACTCGAGGAGTTGGACAATATTGATATCAGGACTACGCTCGAGACGGAGTTAAAAACGACGCGACAGGGCCCCCGACAAACGTTAACCGAGTTTATTATTCATAAATAACGTTTGGAGGCCGCGCGAGTACGTTGTGGTTTACCGGAGCAACAACTTGTGCGAGAGTTAACGGGGCTTTTACGGGACGATTACCGCGCTATGATACGGTTAATGCACCCAGCGTCTTTCGCCGATCTACGTGAGATAGCGCACGACCTAGATAAAACCGCGGCTCTTCGGTACGCTCCGCCAGTGTCCCGACAGCCAGCCGATCTGCCTCCGCGGCATACCGCGCAACCAGCGGCCCGACAGTGAGTGGGTTATGCAAATACGGACGCACCGCCTACCCAGTGCCGATATTGCGGCGAGCGACACTGGCAATGCCAGTATTAGGAAACGGCATGAAAGGTTACAAATATAAAAAAAATCAAACTAATTGGCCGCAACAAAAAAATTTGTAACTTTCATGGCGCATTAAAAAATTACAAGAAAAGGGTCTCCAACCTACTGGGCGAGACAATGTATTGTCGCACCACAGTAGGATTTTAAAGAAAATTAACTTTTATATATTAAAACAATTAAACAAAAATATAAAATTAATAAATACTAAAGTTGATGTCCGTTGAGTCATTGATAGTAGATGTACACCAAAACCTCGTGACAATTGTCACATAACCATATCAATGAGGGATGACCTTATACAAGGCCGTTGCCGGTATCTTATAAATTTAGGGGAAATGATTTTTGAAAGGAAAAAAATACACGAGCCCATTGAAGATTGAACACGCAAAAAAAAGAAAAATATGATGGTTCAGTTTAATTAAGGGGAATTTATTAAGTAAAAAAAAATTAAGTTAACACAAGACAAAAAACCGAATGGTTAAAAAACCTCGTCTACAATTTAAAGGAGAACAGAGAAAAAAAAACAGATATTAATAAAAAAATAGTTACACCTACACTTTTATTATTAGAGAATACGATGAACGTCTTCGGGTACCCACCGGCTATTAATCACGGCATTGGGTATACGTCCCAAGTAAGCGACTGGTTTTAAGCAGTTAGACTTCGTTTGCAAGACGTTGGGACATCCGGAATAAAATGCACTACGTCACCACATTGCACTAATAACCTATTCATCACCCAATAAATTGAATATAAAACCTATAAAAAAAATCACAAAAAATATATATATAAAATGACAGGTGGTCTTGTACACGCCTGTCATGATGCGGGATCTAAATAAAAAAAAACCCAGCACAGGGGGATCGCGGCACAGTGGTGACGTGGCATAGTTGGATCAAGTATAATGATATCTGACAGTGATTAAAATCAATATAAAAAAAAAACGCTTCGATGCAAATCTTTAGATAGTGTTTAATTTTAAAAAATTGGTGGATTATTCCAAAAGCTTCATAAACTGCTAGTTCCTTATTAATATCTCGATTAAGATAAAGTATGTCGAATGAAAAAGGGTTTATTAAAAAATATTATTTGTCATAAAAAAATTGTGTGGATCCATAAACTTTTCAATAAGTCATAGCATTATAAAGTTAAATATAATATAAATAATAAAATCGAGAATTTTCACACAAAAATAGCATTCGGTAGCCATTTTCGCCGTGAAGACAAGTCCAGAGGTAAAATTTTTTTTTTTTCAAATTAAAGTTTATTACATAAGCTTCAATTTAAGATATATATAAAAGTGTCAGACCTTCCGGAACATTTTCAAAAGTTAAGTTGAAAAAGTTCTACTTTCTACATGCATTTTTTAGATTTGAACCCCCCTTGTATACAGAAAAATGGTCCGATTTAAAAAAACAGTATTTCAAATGAAAGATATATATGAATACTACTCCTCATGAAAAAATTGTACTGATCCATACATTTTTCAAAAAGTTATAGCATAAAAATGTTAAAAATGTAAAATACATAATCGAAAATTTTCACACAAAAATAGCATTCGGTAGCCATTTTCACCATGAAGTTAAAATAAAGTCCGAAATTTTTTTTTTTTGCATAACAAAGAACATTACATTAGCTTTAATTTAAGATATATATAAAAGTGTCAGACTTTCCGGAACACTTTCAAAATTTAAGTTGAAAAAATTAATTTTTTGTGAAAAAGTTGTCATTTTAAATCCCCCCCTGTGGGCAGGTTAAGGGTTAAATTTATAAAAAAAATATACCAAATGATAAGTAAAGACATCAAGCATCTATAAAAAAAAAAATTATATTGATATGTTCATTTTTGAAAAAGTTATGGCACTTTTAAGTAAAAAAAATTGAAAAAATTTCGAAAATTAGCGATTTTTAAATTCGTAATTTTTTTGGAGGTTTCCCCCATTTACGGGGAACGAGGGAATTTTTTTCAATTTTTGAGGGTAATGTCTTCGATTAGATACAATGTGTGATCTTTTGACGTATCATAGAAAGAAATCGGTTCGGTGAGAGCTGAGATAAAATGGTAACAGAAAAAAAAAAAAAAAAAAAACACATCTTAGTAAAACCAATACCTTCTCAGCTTCGCATCGAAGCTAATAAATAATCTAAACAATTCAATATTAGAAATTGAAATAAATGAAAGCTAATTGGAAATAAAAAATGTACGAATTGGTTTAATCTTGTTAGCCTTATGCACAGTTATTTTTGTACGACGCAATAAAAAATTATATTTTTGAAATCTAGACTAGTTGCTCTACAATATCTATGCATTGATACTTGGGTAAAATAGGGTAATTTTTAATATTGTGCTTTTTAGTTTCAAAAACGCCTCAAAAAATGCTCTATTTTATTAAAACGATTATTACTTGGTGAAAAAAAATTTTTTTTAACTTGTTAGAAAACTTTACAACGAAAGACCTTTTTTCTGTTGAAATAACCGTACTATAACCATATCTATACTTCAAACGGCTATAAATAACGACCGGATTAACATGTGACCTTGAAATTTTATATTTTGTCTACGCAATATACTAGAATTGAATTTTCATAATTATTTTAACATTATGAGTACATTTTAAAATGAGACTTATGAGCGCCTAAAATTCGATTTCAGACCACTGTGCGATCGCGAGCGTACTCTACAATCGAGGGATGTGGGACAGCCGCGTGGCTACCCTCCGTGAAACCCGAAGGGCCCTCGCTACCATGCCGGTGGTCCCGCGGTCTGTGCCGAACTGTTGGTGCCTCCTCTCCGCAGCGCCATGTTACCGCTGGCGCGGTGGTACAGTGACCGGCGTGCCGAAGACGTCGGGCCGCCGATCGTCCCGCTTCGACACCCTACACTCGGGACGGAGCAGCCGACGTGGCGAGCACGTCTTCCGGGGCGGGCTCGGGCAGCCGACCGCCACTGGCCTACCCGGTCTATAGGAAGCTCACTCAGCGCATCAACAGGGCTTTCAAGGAGAGGAAAGACCGGGAGAGAGAAGCGGCCAAACCGTCCACCTGCTACACCTGCGATTCCAATGCCCGCGCCAAGGACCCATCCACCATCACTGTCGGAGATCGTGCGACACTCCTCCACAGCAACAATCACCACAGCTGGACCGGCCCCCCATGGAAGTCGAGGACGCCGTGGACGGGTTCCTTGCAGACTCTCCTTCTCCCCCCCGNGGAAGTCGAGGACGCCGTGGACGATTTGGGACGCGCCGTGGACGGGTTCCTTGCAGACTCTCCTTCTCCTCCCCGTTTCCATCGTGAAACCCCTCGTCCGAGTAATCCGCCGAGGTGTTTCCTTCTTTTTTTTTCCCCCTTCGGTCCTGACGTCTTCCGTATGTTACGGATGACCGGACCGAATAGTCCATTCCTTCTTGCCAACGAGTCTGAAGGTTTCAGTCTAATACGGTAAGTGTTGAACGCAATATCAATGACCACACACACAAGGAACATGGCGGTAAGTCAA
>NW_026099574.1:10933415-10947599 GCF_025091365.1 Daktulosphaira vitifoliae | reverse complement strand
GGTAACTGCATTGCTGCATGCACAACGGACAACGCTCACAATATAGTTAATGCTATTAATATGTGTGGATGGAGACATGTAAGTTGTTATGTTCATAGCTTGAATTTAGTGGTGCAAACAGCTCTTAAATTAATATCTGAAATAAGAGATAAAGTAAGAGGAATTGTAGGTCATTTCAAGAGAAGCCCTCAAGCAGCTGAAAAACTTAAAAATATGCAAATTCAATTAGGCTTTATACCACCTTTAATGTTGATTCAGGATGTTGTCACTCGTTGGAATTCAACATATGAGATGTTTCAGCGTATTCTAGATCTTAAAGTTCCTCTATCATCAGTATTAGTTGATTGCCATTATGATGCTTATTTGTCCAATAATGACGGGCTAATTATTTCAAAAACATGTGAGATATTAAAATATTTTAAGGAAATAACAGTAGAAATAAGTAGTGAGAAATGTGTTTCTATTTCAAAATCTATTGTATTTAGTCGAGCACTACTTAAGTATTGTACTCATTTGGAAAATCAGTCATATGATTCACCGCAATTAACAAATATGGTTTCCAAATTAAATCAACAAGTACAACAAAGATTTGGATCACTTGAAAAAATACAAATTTTGGCAGAAGCCACGATTCTTGATCCAAGATTTAAAAAATTTGGATTTTTTAGTGAAAGAGCATTTTTAGAAGGAAAAAAAACATTAATTGATAAAGCTACATCGATACGGATTGAAAATAATATACCAATTGTGACACAAAATCAACCTTCTGTTACTGGAGGAGATTCTATTTGGAACGATTTTGATGAAGAAGTAAGTAGTCAACTGATATCTACAAATCCAACTTCTGCAGCTATCATTGAAATTGATAAATACCTTCAAGAAGGGTTAATTCCAAGAAATAAAAACATTTTAAAATGGTGGAGAGACAACCAAAATGTATATCCACGTTTGTTTGAACTGATGAAAAAACGCCACTGCGTATTAGCTACATCAGTGCCCTGCGAACGAATATTTTCTAAAGCAGGGCAAATTATAACTGAAAAAAGAAGTAGGTTAATAAGTAAAAACTTTGAAAAAATGATATTTCTTAATTTTAATTCTACATAATGTTTTTTTTAAATATTTAATTAAATGACTGTAGTTCTAAATATTTTGAATACCTATTTTAAAACTTTTATGATATCTTTATTTTTTCTGAATTAATTTTATTTCCTAGGTTTGGAAACATTGTTTTTGTATATAGAAACTTTATTGTAGGTTTACTTACTTCAAGTTATTGAGTACTTGTTTTATGTTTGTTGTTGATATAACAGGTTCTAGAACATGAATAAGTTAATATTATTTATGATTATATAAATACATTTTTCATTATTAGTAAATATAAAAATTATAAATTAATATATAATATTAATATGAAGCACATTTGGTAATATTATCACCTATATATAATAATTATTACCATAATGTTTGTTTCAATATCAATTAAGAATTCCAATTTAGAATACAAACATTAGTCGGTATAGATATTTTCAAAATATTTTTATTTATGGAAATAATTTTTTTTTCTTGTTACTTAACAACTGTAATTTCATTTCAGGTAATACTTTTTTTAATATTGTAGAATTATAATTTAAAATGATAATTTAAAAAATCAATCATTAATCTCAATTTAAATGTTATAACTTTTAAATAATAATAACACTCACCCATGATGAGTTGATGTAGACTTAAAATGTTGAAATTAAATTTAAATTGAATTATATTTAAGTTACAATTTGCACAATTTGCACAAATTCACATAACACTAATGGTAATAAGTAATATCAGTTATCGCTGGATCATGAAGAGTTATTATCAAATAAAATATTAAATAACCTATAAGGAAAGATTAACCTTGATAAAGAATCGAATCACAATTCTCATGATTCAGAATTAATTTAAAAGACGTTCTAAACTAAATTCAATTCTTAGTAGTTCACACTGAGTCATTGAGTCACAGTACTATGGCACACTGATTCAACTCACTCAGTTCACCTAAAAGAGTCAACTCTTTCAGTTGACTCACTCACGAACTACCCATCTCTAGCGTATATTGAACATCTCATGGCTGCCTAACTTTTACTTTTGGCCCTGGCGATCGAGCCATGGGTGAAGATTTCATTTGTTGGCTACGGCCTGGACGTCATAATAATATAATTTGGTAACTTTGTACAGCATTCCCGTTTTTCTTTATTTTCGTCCATTTCATTGTTTCCTCTATTCGTGTATTGTCACGAGGTTTCTTTAAAAATAACTTAAATGACATTAATATATTTTAAATATTTTAATATAATTATTCTATTTGATCTCTTGGCACATTTGCTCATTGACTTTTGGTAAATCAGCTGAAAATATTATTTTCGTCCACCCTATAATTATTTTTGTCATGTTGAGTGTAATAAAACCTCACATGTGTTGGACCAATCTAGATGTGCTTAGCAGTCTCAAGGCTCGGTATAAAAGGCCTAGATCCATATTGACCGATGTCAAGTTCTTAGTTTGAACATTATTGCAATGATAACCAATTTATTTTATTCAATATTGCAAAGTACGCTCCTGTCCTTTGGTCAAATCGAACAAAGTCAATACAGCATTGTCAGAGATTATTTTCTCCCTCATGTCCTTTTTGTTTTATTTGTCCTGTAGCTCAATTAATAATTTGTAATAATTTTAACTATGACTTGAAATATGTTATATAAAAGAATTTGTAATTTTATTTTATTTTAAACAATTGTAACTGACATTATTTTATTGTACTTTGGGCATCATTATTTTATTTAAACTCATTATATAAAATAAAACATCATCGCCTATACTACTCGTCTACCAGTTTTTAATTCCTTTTCCCCTAGAGTTAAGGTAAAAAAATTTAGTAAATTAAAAAACAAATGTGTCAGTTATATTTAAAATTCCACTATGCTCCGGTATGGTAGAGCCTCGGCTAGTATTGAATAAAATCATAAAATATTCATTTTTGTTATCGTGTTTACTCATAAACGTCTTTGTGGTGTTCTCGAGTATCAATTAAAATGTGCAATTGACTATTGTTGTACAGCAGTTGCAATAATTATTAAATATTTATTTTTAATGACTGTAATAATTAATGCGTGTTGTAAATTATTTCAATTTTGCAATCGTTATATTTGCAATTTTTTGTTTGCGCGTATTTGTTGTTCCCTTTATGATTATTTTTGAATTATAATAATTTTTAAATTGTTAATATTATTAGGGAAACGACAGTATTAATTTAATTAATTTTTGTAATTTTTAGACTGTGCTACTGTTGTGCCACAATAACTAAGCTAGAGATTGATGGCAGTNTTACTGTTGTGCCACGATAACTATGCTGGAGATTGATGGCAGTCATCACTATTGGATTTATTGAACAGGTAATTTATTTTCATTTGTCAAAAGAAATTTATTGCTATTGACTTTTCTTAAAATACAGTTCATCTTTATACATTTTAATTAATTTACTTGGCATATATTAATCATTAGTTTGATTTGTATTTCATTTATTGGTGCAATATGTACTACATCAGCCTATACAATCTCTCTCTCTCTATATATACAGGGTGATTTTTTTATCATAACCACTCAATTACTTACAGAATAATAATAATTAAAAAAATTTTTTTTATTATTATATTTAGTTACACATTACTCTTGAATTATTAACTATGTAATACTTTTGAAGTTCATCCCTTATGCCNTGTAATACTTTTTAAGTTCATCCCTTATGCCTTGGAAGGGGGTCAACTTTGTTTTTTTAAATGGTAACACATATTTTTAATTTAATAAAATGTTTGAGTTTTTAATTTAATAGTAAATGGCATTAGAATTTTTAATAAAACTTAATTTGTTTATTAGATATAAACATTTAAAGTTTCAAATTTTTGAGTTAATATATAGGTATAATACACAAGGGATTACAAATACAGGCTAATTGGTTTTTTATGATATTGCTATCACAGTAACGAATTGTTTATTATCAATTATGACTATCAATAGAAATACTTTTGTATTGTCAGTTAGTGTATTTATAAACTCACAACAATGTACCTTACTATCATTGATAATAACAATGCTGTGTATCTGCTAATATCGATGTCATAAAAAATCAATTAGCTACCTGTATTTGTATTCCCTTGTGTATTATACCTATATATTAACTCAAAAATTTGAAACTTTAAATGTTTATATCTAATAAGCAAATTAAGTTTCATTAAAAATTCAAATGCCATTTATTATTGAATTAAAAGCTCAAACATTTTATTAAATTAAAAATACGTGTTACCATTTAAAAAAACAAAGTTGACACCTTTACCAGGCATAAGGGATGAACTTAAAAAGTATTACATAGTTAATAATTCAAGAATAATGTGTAACTAAAGATAGTAATAAAAAAAAATGTTTAAATTATTATTATTCTGTAAGTAATTGAATGGGTTATGATAAAAAAATCACCCTGTATATATACACATATATATAAATACATTTTGTCACTTATATACTTTATATTGTAGATATTTTATTATAATTATGGTAATGGCAGTATTAATTGATTTGACTTTGTAATTTTCAGTCTGTGCATCTGTCTTGCCCGGTTGACTGTGATTTATTAGCGGCCAACCGACCTAAAGAGTGCTGGCTCTAATTCATAATAATTGTATTACACAGGTAACTGACTTTGACTTATTTTATTTGAAATAAATTTAATTACTTTGCCTGCTTTAATTATTAGGTCGGTGGGTATTTTATTTATTGTTGGTTACAAAGTAATATGTACTGTATCGGCCGATAAGATCCAAATGTTTTTGTATGTGTATATTTATTTATATTCAGTTATGCGATTATTTATTAGCAATTTTAATTTATATGAATATCTTTACTGATGAAAGTATAACNATTTTAATTTATATGAATATCTTTACTGATGAAAGTTTAACGGAAACAACGTGATTATTTATTAAAATGTGTAATTGATAATCGTATGACAAATGAAATATTTAAATCTTCTTTTTTTTCCTTATTATAATAGTGACTATTAATTAATGTGATTTGTAAATTTTAGATAGTGCACGGCCTTTGGTAAATCTACAATATTTTCACTTCTGTTGATGTGTTGATAGTTCTGTGCTGTTGGTTTTCTTTTAGCTTATGCTTGCCCTCCCTTACTGTTTGCCATTCCTCCAAAATGGTACTGTAAGCTTTTTGTTGTTATCTTGGATTTTATTTTGATTTATATTGTTTACTTTTAGCCTGTCAAACTTCCATTCCATAAGATATTGCCATTCGACGACGAAGGATCATCACGATTACTATGTGCGCAGTCCGCTCTCGGAGTTTATCGAAAATGTTTATTTCTTATTTAATTTACAACGTAATTCCTTTACTAATATTATTGTATTGGTTTACGTTTGAGTCTCTCATTAAACCGTATTTTTCTAATAATAATTATATCAATTTGTACTTTGAGTATAGTACTTCAATAAGGACGNAATTTGTACTTCGAGTATAGTACTTCAATAAGGACGAAATTTTTTTATGTGTGTGATCGTGACAATAAATAAACATTAATTAATAAAGAAACGTTTATTTTTTTTATTTTTAAAAGAAATTAATATCCTTTGTTTACAATATTATTTACCATGGGTCGAAAAATAATAAATTATTTTAATAAATAATTAATAATTTAATAAATTATGAACTATATTAATGCATTCAATTTATATTTCGAGTACTGTATTTCAATATGAATAAAACCTTTTTTTATGTGGTTGTTGCCCAATATTGAAACATGATTTTTCCTATTTATATTATTTCTTTTATTTGAAAAAATAATAATTTATTATAAGTGTGATATTATTAAAAACATTAAGACTTCATTATCTGATATAAAAAATATCATATCAGATTTTACATTCTATACATGTCAATTATTGTATACGACGACTCTCTTACTTAGTAAATGACAAACAATTCACTATTGTATTATTTTAAAAATAATACTTGGAATATTCGTTTTTGCCTACTCCATAAAATACATTCAACGTACTTTAATTTAGAATACTCTACTTTAACATGAATATTAATCGATTTTAGTAAGTATTCTACTTCTGTATATTTCCCTCCACAAACCCAATCGGCGCGCCGTAATTCGAAATTCCCCTTCGTTATCTTCTATTACCTATTCGATACGAGTAACCGTGTCACATTTTATAATTACTATTTATCAGAAAAGCTCATTATTTTTTTGCATTTTTATCGTAATAGATAACTTAAATAAAAATCATAGTAATCATTTCTAAGTAACTTTTGGTATTTAAAAAAATTCTACAATTGAAATATCCAGAACTTAATTAATTTTAAAGATATACTTTAACTAAAAAAAAAAAAAAAAGTTATCATTTTGAATCCCTTTTGTGGGCAGATAAGGGGTCAGATTTATATAAAAAAAAAAACCAAATGATAGATAAAGACATGCATCTATATAAAAAAAAATTATACTGATTTGGTCATTTTTGATAAAGTTATAACAGTTAACAAAGTTATAAGCTTTATACACTGGACTACAATGAACTTTCATCAGAAACAAAAATGTACTTTTCTAAATCAACTTTTCGTGATGTTTTCAAATGTGCAATTAGACTTTTACTATCACTTCTAAGTTTTAATATTATTACTTATTATTAAAAACTAAGTATTTACATAAAAAAAAAAAACAATTAAGAACAAAAAAAAATTATTTTAAATTTATACTGATTTTGATTATTAATATGTTAAAAATAAGAAAATGACATATTTAATCTATTTTTTTAATCCCTTAAAGTTGATTTTTGTGAATGTTCATAATAAAAAAAAAAAGTATTTATTTTACCATAACTTTTAGTTCAATTGGCAAGTTTGAAATTGACATCATTAAATAGAAAATGTTATGAGAATTAAAAAAATTGTATCGTTCAGATTAATATGCAGTCAGGAAGTTTTATAATTACTATTTATAGTAAATTTATCTGAGTAGCTCAATATTTTTTTGCATTTTTATCTTAACAGGCAAAGTTGTTAAAAAGATTTACTCAGTTAAAAATTAAAAATTTGATTATAATTGTAAAAATCCATTGTTAATTCAGGAGATACTAACAATAATTTTTTTTAGAAATGATTTATATAGCAACATGTTACCAAAAACTTTGGAATATTATAGTCTAGGAGTAGTACACACAAATAGAGTAAAAAAATGATTAAATTACAAAGTAAAATGATTTAATTATGTAGTTGAAACCTATCATATAAAATGATCATATCAAACTTGATTCGTCAATAAATACTCTGAAAACATTAGAAATGAATGATTTTAATTGTCTGTATGGAGAACATGAGATAAGTAACTGTTTCATTGATAAATTAGAAATTTTTTTTCAATTTTTGAGTGTAATTTCTTCAACTAGATACGAATTGTAGTAATTTGACATATCATTGAAAAAAGTAGGTCAAGTTAGAGTAGAAAAAATAAATAATAGTCATAAAAAAATACCTTCTCAGCTTCGCATCGAAGCTAAAACTTAAAATATAGTAAAATAATTTTAATATGAATAAAAAATTCTTCTCGTGAGTGACAACGACAGTGATGGGATCCTTGATCTTTATTGAAGTTATTGAATCTAAATGAGATAAATATCTAAGGTTTCAATATAAAAAAAAAAATTATGTTGATTTGTTCATTTTTGAAAAAGTTATGGTAGTTTTAAGAAAAAAAGTGAAAAAAATGTCAAAAATACTGATTTATAAAATTGTAATTTTTTTGGAAATTTCTCTTATTTACGGGAAACGAGAAAAATGTTTTCAATTTTTGAGGTTAATGTCTTTGACTAGATATGATTTGTGATCTTTTAACGTATTGTTGAAAGAAATCGGCTTGAGAGAGCTGAAAAATGTGGTAACAGGCACACAAAAAAATAATAATAATAATAAAAATTATTATCTTCTCAGTTTCGCATTGAATCTAATAATATTCTAATTATAATTGTGTTAACATTATAGAAAAATTCGACAGGTTTGTAAAAAAAGTGAATTTTTACAAGAATGTTCATTACAGTGATTTGACATTATACAGCATAGTTGTCATAAATAAGTCCCAATTATTACAATAAACTTACACATTATATATTAAATAAATAAAATTATTAATAGATTATACTGTAATGTATACCCAAACTTATATACTTATAATTGATGAAATTTTTAGTGTCAAACATTCATTAAAAAAATAAAAAAATTAAATACACTTAAAAAGTAAGTCAATTATAAAGCATAAGTTCAAACAAATTTTAAATATACCAATAAATTTAATTAAATATATCAAAAAAATTTGTATTATAAATATATTTACGAGAAAATGATGGAAAATATTTGTATACCAAACATGTAGTTATTAACTAATATAACATCCGAAAAAAAAGTTACAATGAAGATAGTTAATAATCTTACCCAATCAATACAAATATGAAAACTATATTTTTATGATACTTCAGAAAAGGATCGGGTAAAAAAATAGTCGAAATTATAAAATGCTTATGGGCAAGCAACAAAAAAATTCTGATCTTTGTCAATAATTTTTTTTTCAACAAAAGCACTTGATCCTGTTGAACAAAATGTCTGTGCACCATGCAAGTAACTTTTCAGAAAAGCACTTTTTGCCTTATTATATAAAAAGATTAGATTTACCTTTGGTTGTTTTGGCTCAGATGTTCTTAATGCTTCACGAAAGTAAGCATCTACTGCATAATTTGCCTTGCGTTCTCTTTTTGGCGGTTCTATCCAGCTTCCAATTCCTATTAACTTTTGTTTTTCTCTAAAATAGAAAACGATATAATAAAAAAATTAATAATAACTCAATTAAAAGTACTTCTCGACATAGGGATGTATAATGTTCAATTTTTTTTATATGAAATATTCAAAAATATTTAACACAATCATAATTAAAAGTTAAGGTTGGCCTGACCTAGTGAGTAGAAACGTATGTTTCAACGCATGGGATCCCGGGTTTGTTCCCAAGGGTGTAAATAAGATATTTCTTGTGATTTTCTAGTTAGTGGTGTCATAATAATCGTCAGTCCATCATTGGTTTAGCCAAGAATCATCTTTGACTGCCTAATATATGGGTCATTCCATATGAAATCATCTAATGTGTGTGCTGGTATAGTTCAGAAATTTATGAAATTTATATCATAGCTTCTTAAAGGTCATTGACAACAGAAATATATTTTCTTTTTTATTATTTTATTTTTACCAGATAGCGCATTTTTTATAATTAAAGACATGAAAAAACAGCCTATGTTTTAGAGCCTATAACTTCACATCCAAATAAGTTATAAATTAATAAACTTATAAAATTAACAAATTTATAAACTTAAGAATGAAATTGAAGTACTATTTAATATGAGTAAAACAGTGCTAGTTCCACAGTGATAGCTTATTTGGATATGAAGTTATAAGCTCTAGAACATAGGCTGTTTTTTCATGTTTTTAATTATAAAAAATGTGCTATCTGGTAAAAAAAAAATAATAATAAAAAAAATATATTTTTGTTGTCAATGACCTTTAAGAAGTCTATGATATAAATTTCATAAAATTCTGAAATATTAGGCACACACATTAGGCGATTTCACATGGAATGACCCATATGAAAGAGGGCTACCACCCTCTGTAGCATGTTAAGTTCAGGAAATAGAAAGATGTAAAAGTGTTCATTATTTTAATCATGATTAAAAGTTAATATTTTTTTTTCACATAAGTACCAAAATTTGAATCAACAATAAATTATTATTAAGTACTCCCTTGATTATAAAATACTTAAAAGTAAATTACATATAACTCACATCTTTAAATTCATTTAAGAAAACATAATACTCACCTATAATCTTCACCTTCAAAAGTATACAATGATTCTGTTGGAGCATCCAATGTAAAGTTTCTTAAAGATGATTTCCCTAATGACTCCAATTTTTGTTTCATTTCTTCAGTCTAAAAATATTAAATTAAACTTAGTATTCCGTTTATTTAGAAAAAAAAAAGTTTTACTTTTTCTTCTCCTTTTCGTAGAATAGTTTCGATATCCTCATCAGTGATTTCAGAATCTTTAGATTGAAAAACATGATTTGCACCATGTCTTATCATATTGAGCATTTCATCTTTGTTCAATGCATTTTTTTGATTGTCAACTAAACGTCCTTGTTGTATAACTAATTTATCTAACCTCAGTTTAACTTCAGCCCTTTCGACTATCTTTTCTTCTACTGTATTTTCAGTAATCAATCGAAAGACTCTAACTTGTTTCTTCTGGCCAATACGATGAGCTCGATCCTAAAACATATTCATGGTTATTTCTTAAAATATCACCACAATCAAAAATGAAATTTCTCACCATAGCTTGTAAATCCATCTGTGGATTCCAATCTGAATCATATAATATGACTACATCTGCAGTAGCTAAGTTAATACCAAGACCACCAGCACGAGTAGAAAGAATAAATACAAACTTTTTACTATTTGGTTCATTATACTCATTGATTTGTCGTTGACGATCTTCATGAGGTGTTTGTCCATCTAATCTACAATACTGAATTTAAGAGATTTAAATTATAAAGTATTTATATGTCAAGTAATTAAAAATTTAATAATACTAACACTGTATCCTCACCAGTGCATATAATCTTCTAATATATCCATCATACGTGTCATCTGACTGAATACTAAAACTCTTGAACCCTGGTCTTTCAATGCTTTTAATAATTTATCAAATACAACCATTTTTCCACAGTTGTTGACCTATTTAACATAGATCAATTAATAAAATGTTAAAATTATACAAAATTAAGTAATGTCTTACAATATGTTCGTCTGTTGTGTAAGGTGGACCAGGTTCAGCTCCATCAAATAAATAAGGATGATTACTACACTTTCTTAACTGCATGAGAATATTTTGTAAGCGCATCTTTTCAACTTTACCAGCTCCATTAACAATATCAATATCTTTCATTAAAACTTTGGTGTACCTAAAGTATAAAGTAATTTATAATATAATTAATAAATATTATGTCTAGAATTTTGACATGCATACCACTCTCTTTGTAATTTACTGAGACCAACATAAACTTTTACTTCTTTCTTAGGTTTTAAACGTTTTTCAACTTCTGATTTTAATCTTCTTAAGAGAAATGGTCTCAAAACCTATAAAATAAATAAGCAGTTAGTGATATTGCTAATTATTAGACTTTTGAATCAAACTTGGAATATTAAATTTGTGTTGGAAATCAAAATTAAAATAAAAAAATCTGAATCATTAATGATAATTAAATAATTAAATGCATGGATTATATGGACTGTTTTGTACATAAAAATATTTCATTTATATACTTAGGTACGAATACAGTAATGAACATCCATCGCAGGTTCTCATTATTTAGCACTGTCGTTGGCATGATTTCAAAATTTCTCTAAACTAACAGGTAACACTGTTCACATTTAGTATTCAAGGTGATTTATCAATCTTGAATGTTAAACACAGATATAAATCTCTAGTTTCTAGCTATATACTAAAATCCTAAGCCCCTCTAAATAAGCTGCACCTGGAACATATTTTACCTTTTTTCCCTTTTAAAATTCAGCTTTTTCTCCGATCGCCTCGATTCCCGAACCGTTTGGCGGAGCGCGACGCTTAGTATATTACAATTACCAAAACAGTTCTACCTCTAATTGTGTTACGCCTATGCATCTCATATCTTGCTCCGGCTTTCTACGTCAGGAGGAGATGGTGGTCCCTCCTGTTGCTGTGGTGCCGATTCCTCCTTAGCTTCTTTAAGAAGGCGTCGCAATTTCGCCACTTTTCGCCTCGCGATTTTCAAACGCTTTTTCATTGTTATTTTATTTTTTAACGTTTCTAAAATAAAGATAAATATATTGAACACATGAAAGATAATTGAAGGTTATTTTACCTTTACTTCGGCAGTCCCACCTAAGGTGGTACGGGCTGTTGCAACATGAAACACCCTGTGAAAATTAAAATTTCATTTCGATGTTACTTTTTAAACGGTACGCGTGCATAAATCTATAGTATACTTACGTTTGCTTTTTTGTTGCCCGCTTTCGACGGTCCGACGAGACGACGGCTGCCCGTAATAGTTATTGTTTATTGTCGGTTTTATAAATATTTGTTTCATTATGACTCGACAAATACTACTAAATGATTTTCCCAATCGCAGGGGAATTTTTGTTGACTTTTTTTGTGGCGCGATTAAAAAGCGCTATTTACTTATTTTGCTGTATTTCCGGACACTCACTAGGATCCACGTATGATTTACATCGTCATCGTTTCATCTGATCTCCATTTATAAAAAGTGATTATTACCATAAGTTTTTTATATAAATATATAATTTATATATAGTTCATACATAAATAGAATAATAATAATTCATATATAATTTATAAATAGTTTTTTTTTTTTTATAATCATGCCCGGTTTTTGACCACAGAATTTAATTTTTTTATTTTTTCTAAACGTGGTAAACCGGTGTGTTTTGTGCTACACCACCGTCGCCGACGGTGTCAGTTTACACAAATATGTACACGTTAGTTAATTGTTTTCGATGCGACGTCTCCTTCAGTCTGATGGACATTTGCGTTCGTTTTTGTGTTACCGGCATTTTCTGCCCAGCGACTACGTTAGCAGTTCTGTGCGCAGGGTGCTCAACCAGAACGCCGTACCGTCTGTAAGTAATAATTATAATAGTTAACAGTAATCGCTACAATTGTCTTCGATGATCTTGCTTTTCCCTTTAAGGTCAATGTCACGGAGCAACATAATGAGGCCGACTTAATAAATTTGTATAATTAATTTCATTAAGAATCGTAGTAACGGTTACGGAATGTGACGGTATTAATTCGTTCACTTTTTTTAAACGCGTATATATGTATGTATACGTTGTAAGTATCGCGTACACAACACGTCAGGTTCCGTAGCCGAGTTATCCTGAATTGTAACAATAAAAGTTGGCACCGTGTAGATTGAAATTGTTCGCGCGGTGGACATTGATGTTGGTAATGCTGGACCGTTCGGAGGAAAAGTCGTCATTGGCGGTGTTGGTGCCAATGGAAACGATTTAGTGAACATTATACGCATAATAATAATAATAATAAATTTACCTTATGAATTCTTTGCACTATTTCTCATTGACACATGTGCAGGTTACATATTTTGACGTATATCTTATCTTCTTCTACGACCTCTCCGAGCCATTTGTGGTGCTCGCCGGACATTAACTGCCAATCCTAAAAATAGTTATAACAATAAATATAAGTTAATAAATGTTCAAATATACTTACTTTCTTGTTGTATATTTTCCCGATGTTCTTTTATTTCATTCCCAAGAACATTACAAATATTAGTAATGAAGTTATCCATAGATAGGCATAGGGTTTCGGTTTGAACTGAAGTTCGACAAAGAGGACACACATTATTTTCTCTCAACCAAGTATTTAAACAAATTTCACAAAATGTATGGCTGCAATTAATTGTACACGCCTAAAAAAAAAAACAAATTTACATATTAAATTTTATATAAAATATTCATTTTCACAATTTATGACTAAATTTNAAAAAAAAAACAAATTTACATATTAAATTTTATATAAAATATTCATTTTCACAATTTATGACTAAATTTTATTTATTTCCCAATGATAATGAGATATTCAAAATCATTTTTTTAATCTAATTTATGGATGCGTAAAATTCAAGTTTTCTTGAACTAACATTTTGTCGTAATATGCACAATGCTCTGCATTACACATCTTACACTTATCAATATTTAATATTTAATTAATATTATAATTATATTCAATATATCAATATTTAATACCAATTGTATACAAACAAATAATTAATTTATCTGTCATAACATATACATATTTGTACACTAACTATTACATATGTATATACATGTTAAATTGATTATTCTATACTATGCATATTATCTTTAAATAATTATCATGTTATGTGTCAAATTTTATGCAATAAACTGAAAATCACTAAAAGCGCTGGTGGCAACACCCCATGATGGGGGTAATTAAAAATAATATAAAAA
>NW_026099574.1:10932256-10933298 GCF_025091365.1 Daktulosphaira vitifoliae | reverse complement strand
TCGGTACATTTTAAAGCGATATCAAGTACAATTATTTTTGTGTCAATACTTTATTTATTTATTAAAAAGGAAAAGTATAAATCTGAACGTAAGATATATAAAAGAAGTAAGTAAATTTATATTAACCCAATTATTTAGAATTAATAATCTGAGTAAAGAATGATAAAGCAATAGATCACATATTTATATTCAAATTTTATTAATTGTTACTGACTAGATCGTACCTTATACATAATCTTATTACATGGTATTCGTGAGATGGCCACCGCCTCTTCGTTGCCTAAGTGTATTATTTCAGGTACTTATCAGTTAGGTCATTTTTAATACCTCTATGAGAGGAACTTAATACAAACCTTTTTATATCTACTTGTCTTTACTATTCTAAACCCTCGGACTCTACAACCCCGATAGAACCTCGTTGCTCCTGAATTAACCAAATCCCCAAATATCCAACATTGGTCAAATAAAATACCCCCAACCAACAACATTTTTGCTTATATTTGTATCACTACAATTTTGAGATAAAATATGTTTTATTTAAATTTCAAACCCAAGTTCTAAAATAAAATAATTTTGTTGGTATAATTATGAAGTATGTGATTTTTTTTTCAGTCTCTTAGAAGCTAATTTATCAAAAACAAAATTTAAAAACTTATTTAAATTTTGGATAAAAAAAGTTACTAAATTATAAAATAATAATATATAGACAATGACATAGTAATATTTTTCATTTTACCTAAATTGAATTTTATTTTCATAAACAAACAAATTTACTTTAAAATGTGACACATCATGGTAAAGTAATGTAAATATAAGTAAATGAAGTAATTGTAAAATTATTTTTTATCTAAGACGATTAAGCAAATTTCATTTTAAATTGAAAATTTGTGTTTTCATATGTTTAGCAATCATATTAATTGTTAGTTCAAAATAAAAATATGTACATTTACCTAAAGAAAAACATTTTAAATTACTTTACTAGATTTTACTATATGAATTTTATAATTGATTTTTAAACACATTTATTTACTTTTTCAACTAA
>NW_026099574.1:10930861-10932156 GCF_025091365.1 Daktulosphaira vitifoliae | reverse complement strand
TATATATATATAAACAAATAATGAATAAAAAATTATTGATAGCAATATTACATTTCATTTCACAGTAGTAGTTAATAAATAATAATTATTTACAATAAGTAAAATGAATTATTATTCACATTTGTATAAAACAATAATTCATTGATATTAATCTAGCTAAGATAACTAAGGCACATTTAGAAAGAACTCTACGAGTATGCCTTGCGAGTTGTAATTCGCGTTCCACAAACTTCTACAACTCACGAGTCAGAATCGCGCCTTTAAAGATTCGACGATTTGGGAGTTGCGATTTGGAGTTGACTCACTGAGTCAACTCATTAGAGTGAACTGATTCAAATGAACTGATTCATATCAGTGAGTCAAAAATCCCATCTCTAATATACGCAAAAAATAAGTAGATGGCTGGAGACAAATTCGACGACCGGCCAAAACACATTTTGAACAAAACGGCCAGACCACTTGAAGGCGACGACACACATGGACCGGAAGGGGAAACAAACGCCGACAACAATGCATGCCTCGTTGACAGACATCTGGGACCGTTTGAATTATTGACAGTACTGAAGTGGTCAGCTGGGAGTTTTGTTATCACAATGATAATTTGTTATGAACGATTGTACAACGGATAAAATATAAAAAGGGAATGTGCGATTGCATTATTTAGGAAAATTTAATTATGTTATTACTAAATTACAATGTTCAAAATTAGTTTTTTATTGACCACGAAATTAATACTATCTAGACAGTAACACCGCATTACCAATTGCTGAGCAGTTACACTTAATTATATGATGTTCACAATAACTAATTTCATCAACTACGTCACACAGTGTACTAATCACATCCATTTAAAAAATCCATACAAATTTTTAAATTAAAGTTAAAACTGAATTTTATAGAAATTATAACATATTTTCTAAAGTAACATGTGAAGATGATGCTTGGTTTGAAAATGACCACAAAACATAATAAAAAATGTAACAATGTTGAAGTATTTAGGTGTTACAATGTATCACGAAATTAGAATAAGAAATTAAGAACGCAATAAAACACAAGCAAAACTAACAAAGACTATTCATTTCAATTACAATCAAATTTTGTTACTGTTTTCAGGGCCGTCTGTCATGAACTAATAACTATATGTATATATTAGTTTTAAGGAATTTGTATTATTAGAAAGTAAAAGTAAATAATAGATTATTATTAATTGTATTAGAAAGTATAACACTAGAAACATTGTTAATTGTATTGTTAATTGATTATTATTTCTAATAAAAAGGGACCTGACCACTCAC
>NW_026099574.1:10925938-10930723 GCF_025091365.1 Daktulosphaira vitifoliae | reverse complement strand
CCCAGGGCCGTCTTTCATTACTTGGAGGCCCTGGGCCTACTTAGATTGGAGGCCCATTTAAGGAGACGAAAAATCTTGAAATTGTTTAAAAACCAGTAATATTGATCGTTATGATTTTTCTTTAAAATAAGTTATAGCTGAATTGCCGCATTTTTGTGTATCTAGAATTTTTCCACCACTCACTATAATAGACGGTAAGTATTTTTTAATAAATACAAGATATATATTTGTATATAAAAATATATATATACGCGTATTTGTGTATCTACATACTATAAGTAAGTATATTTTTAGATTTACGCGCAATTAGCTTGGCGCCAAGAATTTTATTTTGACACGTACGCGCAGGGACTATCGGTTTTTCCAATAACAATGCGGACTGTTGGTAAACATGTTTATACATGTTCTACGGCAATAACGTGTTGTAAGCTACGCGCCGTTAAAGCTACGAGATATTTTTTTTAGTTTATTGATTCGTGTTTGTGTTTGTTGATTTTAAATATTAAAATGCATCGAATTCACTCTAGCGGGGCAGCAAAAAGAAAAAAAGCTAAAGAAGGTAAAATTCAAACTTCAAAGTTGCCGAAGATAACTAATTTTATTAATGTTCAAAGTGTTCAAGAAGCAGGTAAAACTGATAAGTGGAAAGTTTTTTTAAATATATTGATATAATTATTGCCGGAATTTCTTCATAGATATTGCTGCAAGCGTATCTAATGAGCTTGGGCCAATTGACGAGACAGAACATTCGGAATCCAATGATAAAACATTGCTTCCTTTGCCCGAGAATTCAGAGATTTTAAATCATAAGTGTACAGGTACATTTTGTTTTTACTAAATTATTTTTTTGTTAAAAAATTTTGGACTTACTCAATATGTATTTATTTTTAAAATTATTTATTTCATTTTTTCGACTATTATATATAATATTTTTATTTAAATTTAAATTTTTATTAAAATGTTTATTATTAATTTATTTATTATTAAAATTTTTTTGTTTCATACCAATAGATGATTCTGAAAATCTCAATACAATTACAAAATATTCAACAGACTTAGCATCCTGGAAAGATATCAACGAAGATTTACGAAACTATTGCTTGCAAAAAGATCCATCTTTTTTTCATAATAAGAATGTTGAATATACAAAATCAGCTAGAATTTATGACGAAAGTGAGAAACAGAAAATAAGATTTTTTCATTCATCTCTTTTTTATCGCAATTTGCACAACGGAGAAACTGTAGAACGAGACTGGCTTTCTTATTCTACATCGACCGGTAATATTTATTGTTTTATTTGCCGCTTATTTTCAAATGAACGAAATCAATTCGCGCTTTTTGGATTTCGTGACTGGAAGCATCCAGAGCGTATTGTAGACCACGAAGAGAGTCGATCTCATAAGGCTTCTTTGATAACGTACTCTAAAAGAAGAAAAAACTTAAATTTGATAAATACACAAATGACGCTTCAATTAAACAATGAAAAAAATTACTGGACACAAGTTCTTCGTAGAATCACTGATGTTATTAAGTTTCTTGCTTCTAGAGGTCTAGCTTTTCGAGGCAGTAATCAAATATTTGGGTCAACGCAAAATGGAAATTACTTAGGAATTTTAGAACTTTTAAGCGAATACGATAGTTTTTTAAAAGATCATATTAAGACTTACGGAAATAAAGGGCACGGAATAACATCATACTTATCTGCGAATATTTGCGAAGAATTTATTGAATTAATGGGGAAACAAATATTTTTTTATATTATCAAAGAATTAAAAAAATCGAAATATTACTCGATTTGTGTTGATTCTACGCCCGATGTTTCGCACACAGATCAGTTAGTTTTTGTAGTTCGCTATACAACTGATAAAGGTCCCATCGAGCGCTTTTTATTATTTATCCCAATTGAGCAACACAAGTCTGAATATTTAAGTGAAGTTGTAATTAATTTTTTACATGAACATAACGTCGATATTCAAGACTGCAGAGGACAGTCATATGATAATGCCTCGAATATGTCAGGACAATACTCAGGCTTGCAAGCGAGAATCAGAGAAATTAACAAATATGCTATTTACATTCCTTGCGCCGGGCATTCTTTAAATTTAGTCGGCACTAAAGCAGCTGAGTGTGTTCCGGAAGTCGTAGCTTACTTTTATTTAGTGCAAAAATTGTATACATTTTTTTCATTATCGACTAATAGATGGCAACAACTTTTGTCAGCTTTAGGACCGGAAAATAAAACCTTAAAAAGTCTTTCGACTACTCGATGGTCAGCTCGTTGCGATGCCATAACTGCCTTGCATAACGGTTATGATAAAATATGTACAGTTCTCGAAAAAATAACACAAGATCAAAACACAGCTAAAGATACGAAATACGAAGCGCAGTCATTGTTTAAAAAATTTAAAAAATTTGAAAATATATTTTTAACTATTGTGTGGAACGATCTTTTGAGTCGTATAAACGATGTTAATGTAACTTTTCAAAAAAAAAACATGAATTTACAAGTAGCTACTCACCTATTAGCATCTTTAAATTCGTATTTGAATGATACTAGAGATAAGTTTAATAATTTTTTAGTAAAAGCTAAAAATTTTACGGTATTAAGTGAAGATTCGTACAATCAGAGAATAAAAAAAATTAATACCAGACTAACTTATTTCGATGGACCTTCCAATGAACAACTTTTTAATTCCGATGATAAATTAAGAATCAAAATTTTTTTACCTATTATTGACTCTGTTTGTACTGATTTGAAGAAAAGACAAGAAGTTTATGATAAATTAAATGAAAATTTCACATTTTTTACGACGCTCCAAAAAGTCAATACCAAACAAATCGAGGACGCTTGTGAAAACTTGGCAAATATCTATGATAAAAATATCACAGCGGAAAATTTAATTTCTGAATGTTTACATTTTAAACATTATTTAAACGAAACTTGTAACGATGATGAGGTATTACTAATTCCTGATTTGTTTGATAAAATTAAAAAAGATTGTATTAGTTCTACTTTTCCTAATATTGAAATTTGTTTACGCATATATTTAAGTTTGATGATAACTAATTGTACTGGCGAGCGTTCATTCTCTTATTTGAAATTTTTAAAAAGCGATGTAAGAAATTCGATGACCCAGTCCAGGCTAAACTATTTATCTATCATGTGCATGGAATCTAATTTATTAAATGAAATAGATTTTAATGATTTGATTAACGACTTTTCGACTAAAAAATGTCGTAAAAAACTGTTTAATCGGAGTATATAATCAATTGTAGAAGGAATATCTATAATTATGTGTGTATTATGTTTAATGTAATGTTTTATGTTTAAAATAAATTTATATCATTTTGTTCAAGTATTCTTTTTAAAAAAAATATATTAAAAAATCTTAACGATTGTCTACAAAGAGGCCCGCCTTTTGCAGGAGGCCCTGGGCCCGGGCCCGGTGTGCCCTGCCTTAAAGGCGGCCCTGACTGTTTTACTATATATTTTATAAGTTTTGTACGGAATAATTGTTTTTAGTTTTACATTCATATACATTGCACAACTCATAATAAAATTAATAAGAGGTATGCTCCATCATAGTCTGCATTTTCGTCGTAGACGCGCATGTGCATCGCCTTGTGTTTTTGTGCATTCGTATACAATCGGTGAAATACGACCGCTACCGAATGCGCTTTAAAATCGTGCGATTTTTAAATTGATAATTCTGATATATCAATGGTAGACATCATTTTTAAGTAATAATTATATTAATTACTTTAAGACAATGCATTGTAATATTATTTTATAATATATTTAATCGTGAATACTTATTTTAGATTCTATGTATTTTTTTTGTAACTTTTATATTTTAATTAAAAATTAGAATTGTGTACCTTGTTAATTAAACGTGAGCTATATTAACTAGTGTACAAACTTGTTTTTTCATGTTCTACATTGAATTAACACTACTTTAATTTGCTAATAAAAGTTCTTATGAAATTGTTGTATTTTATTCAATTCTCTTCTGTGTGTCTCATAGTAAAATTTTTTAACTTTTTAGCCTATATTTGAATTTATTATTATTCATTTTACTATGACATAACTTATACTAATTAATAATTACTAACCATTAATAAATAAAAAGTAAAATGTTATAATGTAATAATGCAAACCAATAGTCTCAATTTATTATCATCACAGTCTTCACAGATAAAGCATCAATGTTCTACCAAGTTTATTAGATCTAGGTAAAAAACATTATAGCTTTTATTAATTAAAAAAAAAACCCAACTCAGGGGGGTCGTAGCATAGTTGGATCAAATATAATGATATCTGTCAAGGATTAAAATCACTATAAAAAAAAAAAACGCTTCGATGCAAATCTTTAGATAGTGTTTAATTTTAAAGAATTGGTGGATTATTCCAAAAGCTACATGATCTGCTAGTTTCTTATTAATATCCTGATTAAGATAAAGTATGTCGAATGAAAAAGGGATTATTAAAAAATATTATTTCTCATAAAAAAATTGTGTTGATTCATACACTTTTCAATAAGTTATAGCATTATAAAGTTAAAAATGTAAAATCTAAAATCGATAATTTTCACACAAAAATAGCATTCGGTAGCCATTTTCACCGTGAAGACCAAATAAAGTCCGACATTTTTTTTCGTCATAATTAAGTATATTACATTAGCTTTAATTTAAGATATATATAAAAGTGTCAGTATTTCCAGAACACTTTCAAAAGTTAAGATGAAAAAGTAAATTTTTTGTAAAAAAGTTGTACTTTTGAATCCC